>NC_067478.1:114528093-114776041 GCF_947179515.1 Apodemus sylvaticus | reverse complement strand
TCATGATAACATCTATCCCAACAAAGCCCATCCTCTTATTCCTTTAAATTTTTCTCAGGAACATTTTCCATTTGCTGGTAACTAATAATTCAAGTATTCAAGCCTGCAAAGATAAGTCTTATTCAAAGACAACCTTTCATTTGTAATTTGTTTATTGGAAATATATTGTTTTTTTTGTTAATTTTCTATCTTGCTATTTTTATGAAAGTGTTTAACAGCTATAGCAGTTTTCTTGTGGAGATGTTAGTGTTATTAATGAATAAAATCTTGTGATTGTCAAATGAAAAGATTTTAACATCTTCCTAGCCTGCATTCTTTTCTTTCATGTCCCTTAAGTATTCTAGCTAACATTTTAAGTCCTTTATGTTTTGGCATAGAGAGAGAGAGAGATAGAAGATAACCTTATCTTATACATAATTTTGTGAAGTGCTATGAGTTTCTCTCTCTATAGCTTGATATGGGCTCTGGGATTGCCATAATTGCCTTTATTATGCAGAATATGCTTATACTCTCCAGGTCTTTTATCATAGGGGATGTTGAATTTTGTCAACATCCTTTGGCATTTTAGGAAATTATCATGAGAGTTTTCATTTGGTAGTTTAATGTGATAAATTATATTTTCTTATATGTGTTGAATTATTGTTTCATATCTGATATTAATTCTACGTGATAATGATAATGTTTTTATAAGTTATTTGATTTAGTTGAAAAGTATTCTATTGAGGGTCTTTGCAACTATGTTTATAAAATATTTGTCTATAATTTTTGGTTTGTTACATATTTATTTAATTATTTTTGCATCAAAGTAATAGTAGCCTCATAAAACAAATTAAAGAATATAAGACAATCTTGGATCTCAAGCACCCCCTGTCTAAGACATTTTTAATATTTTGATCAGAGATTTAAGCCACTTCTTTTGGTACGTATAAAATTGTGCATGTATACAGCTCATTAAGAATTACTTGCCATATTTTTGTTACTGTACCAGGTTCAACTCGGGCATTTAAAACTTATGTGCACCTCAGCATTTGTCTTTATATCTAGGGGTTATTTTTCCAAAGCCTGAGCTTCTTTTATTACATGCTATACAGTTTGATAGTTTGACATGTGACATTTCTTAACAAATCTTTGACTACAGCTAAGTTTACCAAGCTCTGAAGAATAGAAAATTATCCTAGATAATCTGATTTAAATTCATATCTCACATTTTGAAGTACAGTGTTGCAATAGTCAAATTTATAAGCAAAAGTTAATGGAGACAATAATGAAGGGTACTAATAGGAGGAGTCAATAAGAAGTGAGATTAGGAGACAATGTGCTAAAAGTATGTTGTATACATGTAATCATTACACATTCTCAACAGCTAATAAAAATGAATTATAAAGCCACAGTGATATCTTTCTTCTTAGGATGTACAATACAGAATATACAAAAATTTAAAAATATTTAAAAGAAAACACTTTATAAAGAAACATACATTGAAGATAAGTATATAAATATAATCAGGAGTGAAAATAGTCTCCTCCACCCAGTCTCTCTCGCTTTCTGTCTCTCTCTCTCATTTTCTCTCTCTCATTTTCTCTCTCTTATTCTCTCTCTCTCTCTCTCTCTCTCTCTCTCTCACACACACACACACACACAGGCAATGCAAATTCAAAATAAATCTTCATCAGGAGCCATATATAGCATTTCTGTTTATAATTTGGAAGAAATGAATCTAGGATACAAAGAGATAACTATATAACTATATTCATTCTGGTACCCTCAAAGTAGCAGAGATACAAAGATCAATTTAGATTCCCATTTACATGCTAATAAAAAGAGAAATTATGGTATATATTTACACAATGAAGTCCAACCTGACATAAAAAGCATTCGGATACTGGAAAGTAAGTATAATTAGACATCATGCTTTTAAGCAAAATATGACAGATGCATGAAAAAGTGAGAATCTGTTCTCCAAATGGAAAATTAAAAAAATAAGATAATGCAAAAGAGTGGTTATGATTAGACTTGAAGGCTGCTAAAGAAAAGAAGTAAAAGGAAAAATAATAAAAGGGGGAGACAAAATGGAAATGAGAAGGTGATTGTATAACTAATTATGTATTATTACATAGGTAAAATAGATATTCAGGCATAAAAATATCAACTAGTGTATGTAATTGTTATACATTATTATATAAGTATTATAATTTTGATGAAATGAAAAGGGTCACTGTTATGTATCCAGACATATATTCATAAATTTATCTGGTTATTCAATAACTATTGACAAAGATATTGTGGGCTTTTAGAATAAGGCATAAAATAATTAGTAAAGGTAATAGGAAAGTAGAAAATCCACATGCAGAAAAATCAGATTGGATTTCCCCACACCATGAAGAAAAAATGGAAAATTAGACTAAATACTTAAGTGTGAGACTAATAAAAACAAAAACATGAAAATAGTCTATGATGTGAATTCAGGCAACTGATGAATGGAAATATTCTTGTGGAAAGTGTTGAGTAGGAAGATCAATGATGGTAGTGATCAGTTCATATAAGTATATGATTATATACTAAAAGCACAAATAGTAAAGTTCTCACAAATGGGGGTTAGATAAAACTAAGAACTCTCATTCATAATCACATTGCAGAGAGAGAAGTCAACAAGCCCCATGATTATGAAAGCTCTGAGTCTCTGCAGTCCAATTACAACACACCAGAAATAAGCTTCTCTCATCATAGTGTATATCCAATAGCTATCAAATCATCAAAACAGAAAGTAGTTTGTCTGAGAGAAGAAAAATGACAGGACTGGTTTCTGTACTGGGTATGAAGACTTCTCTAGTTACTGTTTGCAGATGATATGACACTATACTTAAGTGACCCCCAAAATTCTTTTTTGTTGATATTTTTTAATTCGATATATTCTTTATTCATATTTCAAGTGATTTTCCCTTTCCTGGATCCCCCTTCCCCAAATGTACCATAATCCCTTTCCCTCCCCCTGTTCCCCAATCCACCCCTTCCCAATTCCCTGTCCTGGTATTCCCCTATACTGCTGCACTGAGCCTTTTCAGGATCAGAGACCACTCCTTCCTTATTCTTGGGTAGTATTTGATATGTGAATTGTGCCTTGGGTATTCCAAGCTTCTAGGCTAATATCTGGTTTTCAGTGGCTGCATACCATGAGTGTTCTTTTGAGACTTGGTTACCTCACTTAGCATGATGTTCTCCAGTCCCATCCATTTGTCTAAGAATTTCCTGAATTCATTGTTTCTAATGGCAGAATAGTACTCCATTGTGTAAATATACCACATTTTCTGTGTCCATTCCTCTGTTGAGGGATATCTGGGTTCTTTCAGCTTCTGGCTATTATAAATAGGGCTGCTATGAACATAGTGAAGCATGTATCCTTATTATATGCTAGGGAATCCTTTGGGTATATGCCCAGGAGTGGTATAGTGGGGACTTCAGGAAGTATCATTCCCAGTTTTCTGAGGAACCACCAGACTGACTTCCAAAGTGGTAGTACCAGCTTGCATCACCACCAGTAGTGGAGGAGTGTTCCTCTTTCTCCACATCCTCGCCAGAACCTGTTTTCTCCTGAGTTTTTGAGCTTAGCCATTCTGACTGGTGTGAGGTGAAATCTCAGGGTTGTTTTGATTTGCATTTCCCTGATGACTAAGGATGTTGAACATTACTTTAGGTGCTTCTCAGCCATTCAATATTCCTCAGGTGAAAACTCTTGGTTTAACTCTGTACCCCAATTTTTAAGAGGGATATTTGGCTCTCTGGAGTCTACCTCTTGAGTTCTTTGTATGTCTTGGATATAAGCCCACTGTCGAATGTTGTGTTGGTAAAGATCTTTTCCGAATTTGTTGGTTGCCATTTTGTCCTTTTGACAATGTCCCTTGCCTTACAGAAACTTTGTTGTTTTATGAGGTCTCACTTGTCAATTCTTGATCTTAGAGCATAAGCTATTGGTGATCTGTTGCAGACATTTTCTCCTGTGCCCATGTCCTCAAGGGTCTTCCTCAGTTTCTTTTCTTAGTTTCAGTGTGTGTCTGGTTTTATGTGGAAGTTCTTGATCTACTTGGACTTGAGCTTAGTACAAGGAGATAAGAATGGATCAATTCACATTCTTCTGCATGCTGACCTCCAGTTGAACCAGCACCATTTGTTGAAAAGGCTATCTTTTTCCACTGGATGGTTATAGCTCCTTTATCAAAGAACAAGTGACCATAATTCTGTGGGTGCATTTCCGGGTCTTCAATTCTATTCCATTGATCTACTTGCCTGTTACTGGACTGATACCATGCAGTTGTTAACACAATTTCTCTGTAGTACTGCTTGAGGTCGGGGATACTGATTCCCCCAGAAGTTCTTTTACAGTTGAGAATAGTTTTAGCTATCTTGTGTTTTTTGTTTTTCCAGATGAATTTGAGAATTGCTCTTTCTAAGTCTATGATGAATTGAGTTGGTATTTTGATGGGGATTGCATTCGATGTGTGTATTGGTTTTGGCAAGGTGGCAGTTTTTACCATATTAATCCTGCCAATCCAAGAGCAGGGAAGTTTTTTTTCATCTTATGAGGTCTTCTTTGATTTCTTTATTCAAAGACTTGAAGTCCCTGTCATACAGATATTTCACTTGTTTGGTTAGAGTCACACCAAGATACTTTATATTGTTTGTGGCTATTGTGAAGGGTGTCATTTCCCTAATTTCTTTCTCAGCTTGTTTATCCTTTTGAGTATAGGAAGGCTATTGATTTGCTTGAGTTAATTTTATATCCAGCCACGTTGCTGAAGTTGTTTATCAGTTGTAGGAGTTCTCTGGTGGAATTGTTTGAGTCACTTAAGTATTTTCATATCATCTGCAAATAATGATAGTTTGAGCTCCTCCTTTCCAATTTGTATCCATTTTCCCTCCTTTTATTGTCTAATTGCTCTAGCTAAAACTTCAAGTACTATATTGAATAAATTTGGAGAGAGAGGGCAGCCTTGTCTAGTCCCTGATTTTAGTGGGATTGCTTCAAGGTTCTCTCCATTTAGTTTGATGTTGGCTACTGGTTTGCTGTATAGTTCTTTTATTATATTTAGGTATGAGTCTTAAATTCCTGTTCTTTCCAAGACCTTTAACATGAAAAGATGCTGAATTTTGTCAAATGCTTTTTCAGCATCTAATGAAATTACCATGTAGTTTTGTTCTTTGAGTTTGTTTATGTAGTGGATTACATTGATGCATTTCAGTATACTGAACCATCCCTGCATCAATGGGATGAAGCCTACTTGATCATGGTGAATTATTGTTTTGATGTGTTCTTGCATTCAGTTGGCAAGAGTTTTATTGAGTATTTTTATCAGTATTCAGAAGGGAAATTGGTCTAAGGTTCTCGTTTTTTGTTGGATCTTTGTGTTGTTTTGGTATCAGGGAAATTGTGGCTTCATAGAACAAGTTGGGTAATGTTCCTTCTTTTTCTATTTTGTGGAATAGTTTGAAGAGTATTGGCATTAGGTCTCCTTTGAATATCTGATAGAATTCTGCACTAAAACCATCTGGTTCTGTGCTTTTTTTGGTTGGGAGACTGTCAATGACTACTCAATTTCTTTAGGGGTTATAGGACCATTTAGATGGTATATCTGATTCTGAATACATTTTGATAATTGGTATCTGTCTAGGAAATTGTCCATTTCATCCATATTTTCCAGTTTTGTTGAGTATAGGCTTTTGTAGTAGGAGATGATAATTTTTTGGATTTCTGCACTTTCTGTTGTTAATTCACCCTTTTCATTTCTGATATTGTTAATTTGTGTACTGTCTCTGTGCCCTCTGGTTAGTCTTTTTGATTTTCTCAAAGAACCAGTTTCTACTTTTGTTGATTCTTTGTATAGTTCTTTTTGTTTCAACTTGGTTGATTTCAGCCCTGAGGTTCATGATTTCCTGCCTTCTACTCCTCTTGGGTGTATTACCTTCTTTTTGTTCTAAAGCTTTCAGTGGTTCTGCTAAACTGCTAGTGTATGCTGTATCCAGCTTCTTTTTGTAGGCACTCAGAGCTATGAGTTTTCCTCTTGGCACTCCTTTTATTCTGTCCCATAAATTTGGGTATGTTGTGCCTTAATTTCCATTAAATTAGAAAAAGTCTTTGACTTCTTTCCTTATTTCTTCCTTGACCAAGGTATCATTGAGTAGAGAATTGTTCAGTTTCCTTGTGTATGTGGGCTTTCTGTTGTTTTTGTTGCTATTGAAGACCACCCTTATTCCATAGTGATTTGATAGGAAGCATGGAATTATTTTGATCTATTTATATCTGTTGAGGCCTGCTTTGTGACCAATTATGTGGTCAGTTTTGGAGAAGGTACCATGAGATGCTGAGTAGAAGGTATATTCTTTTGGTTAAGTATGAAATGTTCTATAGACATCTATCTACTAAATCCATTTGGCCCAAAACTTCTGTTAGTTTCACTGTGACTCTATTTAGTTTGTGCTTCCCTGATCTGTCCATTGAAGAGAGTGGGGTGTTTGAGTCCCCCACAATTATTGTGTGGGGTGCGATGTGTGTTTTAAGCTTTAGGAAGGTTTCCTTTACAAATGCAGGTGCCCTTGTATTTGGGACATAGATGTTCAAAACTGAGAGTTCTTCCTGGTAGATTTTTTTCCTTTGATGAGTATAAAGTCACCTTCTTTATCTTTTTTCATGACTTTTGGTTGAAAGTATTAGAATGGCTACTCCAGCTTGTTTTCCTTGACCATTTGCTTGGAGAACTGATTTCCAGCCTTTTACTCCTAGGTAGTGTTTGTCTTTGACACTGAGATGTGTTTCCTGTATGTTGTGTCTTTTTGACGAATCCAGTCTGTTAGTATATGCCTTCATATCCAGGAATTGAGTCTATTGATGCTAAGAGATATTAAGGAATAGTGATTGTTGCTTCCTGCTGTTTTGGATGTAATTTTTGTGTTTGTGTGGTTATCTTATTTTGGGTTTGTTGAAAGGAGATTACTTTCTTGCTTTTCCTTGTGTGGAGTTTCTCTCCCTTTGTTGGTGTTTTTCATTCATTATCCTTCGAAGAGCTTCATTTGTGGAAAGATACTGTGTACGTTTGTTTTTGTTATGAAAAACCTTGTTTTCTCCACCTATGGTAATTGAGATATTTGCTGGATATAGCAGTTTGGGTTGGCATTTGTGTTCCCTTAGGATCTGCATGGCATCTGCCCAGGCTCTTCTGACTTTCATAGTCTCTGGTTAGAAATCCAGTGTAATTCTGATATGCCTACCTTTATATGTTACTTGACATCTTTCCCTTACTGCTTTTAATATTTTCTTTCTTTAGTACATTTAGGGTTTAGGGTTTTAATTATTATATGACGAGATGAATTTCTTTTCTTGTCAAATCTATTTGGAGTTCTGTAGGCTTCTTGTATGTTTATGGGCATCTCTTTCTTTAGGTTCGGTACATTTTCTTCTATAATTTTGTTGAAGACATTTACTGG
Organism: Apodemus sylvaticus; assembly: GCF_947179515.1. Lineage (NCBI taxonomy): Eukaryota > Metazoa > Chordata > Mammalia > Rodentia > Muridae > Apodemus > Apodemus sylvaticus. Next base: position 114,768,568 of record NC_067478.1, on the reverse strand, counting down.
CCGTTTAAGTTGGAAATCTTCAGTCTCTTCTATGCCTATAATCCTTAGGTTTGGTCTTCTCTTTTTGTCCTGGATTTCCTGGATATTTTGGGTCAGGAGATTTTTGCATTTTTCATTTTCTTTGACTATTGTACCAATGCTTTGTATGGTATCTTCTACATCTGAGATTCTCTCTTCCATCTTTTGTATTCTGTTGTTAATGCGTGTATCTATGACTCTTAACTTCTTTCCTAGGTTTTCTATGTCTCAAGTTTTCCCCCTTTGTGATTTCATTATTGTTTCTACCTCCTTCTTTAGATCCTGGATGGCTTTGTTTAATTCCTTCACCTGTTTTGTTGTGTTTTCCCTCAGTTCTTTGAGGGCTTTTCGCTGTTTACTTGTATTCTCTTGTATTTCATTAAGGGAGTTATTTATGTTCTTCTTGAAGTTCTCCATGATGCCCTCCATCAGCATCATGACCTGTGATTTTAAGTTCAAATCTTGCTTTCCTGGTGTGTTGGGGGTATCCAGGACTTGCCATTTTGGCAGAGTTTGGTTTGGATGGTGCCATATTGCCTTGATTTCTGTTAGCAATGTTCCCACCTTTGCCTTTTGCCATCTGGTTATTTCTGGAGCTAATTGGGCCTGCTGTCATTGGCTGGAGCTTGCCCCTGTGTGTGTGTGCCTATAGGCCTATCTCAGTAACTTTGAGTTAGCTGCTTTATCCTGGCACAAATTGCTTTAGTGCTGTAGAGTTCCTGGGTGCAAATGGAGTCTTGGTGTGGTGTGTCCCAAGTGATCCTCTACTCTGGTGAAACCTTCCTACCAATCTGTTGCACAGTCACAAAAGCAAAGATGGCAGCTGAGACCCACTCTTTTGTAGTTGTATTTGGGTCTATACCTCTGTGGCCCCAATCTGCTCTGGATGCAGGCTGTGCTGGCTGTCTCCTCCTCACTGGCTTCTGGGTGTATAGCTGGCTTCCTGCACTGCTTGGAGATGGCGCACTGTGGCTGAGGCTGTTCCCGATCCAGAGTTGGAGACCGGAAGGACCTCTTGCCAGAGGCCTCCTGACTATATCTTACTTTCTGCAGGGCTGGACTCAACCTGTGCATGCTGCCTCTTCCTAGCTGGCTACTGGGTGTATAGCTGGATTCCTGCACTCCAGAATTGCTCTTTTTAAGTCTATGAAGAATTGAGTGGGGATTTTGATGAGGATTGCATTGAATCTGTAATTGCTTTGGCAAGATGGCCATTTTTACTATATTAACACTGCCAATGCATGAGCATGGGATATCTTTCCATCTTCTGAGGTCTTATTCAATTTCTTTCTTCAGAGACTTGAAGTTATTTTCATACAGATCTTTCACTTGTTTGGTTAGAGTCACACCAAGATACTTTATATTGTTTATGACTATTGTGAAGGGTATCTTCTCCCTAATTTCTTTCTCAGCCCGTTTATCCATTGAGTATATGAAGGCTACTGATTTTTGAGCTAATTTTATATCCGGCGACATTGCTGAAGTTGTTTATCATATGTAGGAGTTCTCGGGTGGAGTGTATTGCATCACTTAAGTATACTATCATATAATCTGAAAGTAGTAATAATTTGACTTCCTCCTTTCCAATTTGTTTCCGTTTGCCCTATTTTTATTGTCTAATTGCTCTAGCTAAAACTTCAAGTACTATATTGAATAAATATGGAGAGAGAGGGCAGCCTTGTCTAGTCCCTGATTTTAGTGGGTGTTGGTTCCTGCGTTGATTTCTGTGCTCGCTCGAATGTCCTGTCTGCTCCCTGCGTTGTGGCTGCCACTGCTCACCGGGCCCACACGTGCGCACCCTGGGCACCGGGCCGCGGGCCTCGGTGGAACCATGAACTACAATGAGACACGCTAGACCAGATAGCTCCACGTGGGCTTTATTTAAGAAGGGGAAGGGGTAGCCGGCGGGAAGGGAAGGGGGAAGAGAAAGAAAGAGAGAGAGGAAAGGAACGCTGCTCAGTTATATACCGGGGGTGACGTAATTATAGGTAAAGGTGGGCTATGGAATTCTGGGTAAATGGCAGCCGTTGCCTTGGCAACAGACCTATACATTGCTTTGTATGGTGTCACAAGCTTTGCAGGCCTCAGGCCTCGGGTACCTACAGTGGGATTGCTTCAAGTTTCTCTCCATTTAGCTTGATGAAGGCTACTGCTTTTCTGTATATTGCTTTTACTATGTTGAGGTTTGGGCCTTGAATTCCTGTTCTTTCCAAGACTTTTAACATGAAAGGATGCTGAAGTTTTTCAAATGCATTTTCAGCCTCTATTGAAATGTCTATGTGGTTTTTTTCTTTGAGTTTGTTTATGTAGTGAATTTTGTTGATGAGTTTCCATATATTGAAACATCCCTGCATCCTTGGTTTGAACCCTAATTGATCGTGGTGAATGATGGTTTTGATATGTTCTTGGATTCAGTTGGCAAGAATTTTATTGAATATTTTTCCATCGATATTCATAAGAGAAATTGGTCTGAATTTCTCTTTCTTCTGTGGATCTTTATGTGGTTTTGGTTTTGGTATCAGCATAGTTGTGGCTTGATAGAGTGAGTTGGGTAGTGTTCCTTCTGTTTCTTTTTGTGGAATAGTTTGAAAAGTATTGCTGTTTGGTCTTCTTTGAAGGTCTGATAGAATTCTGCACCAAAACCATCTGGACCTGTCCCTTTTTTGGTTGGGAGATTGTCAATGACCACTTCTATTTCTTTAGGGGTTATGGGACTATTTAGATGGTCTAATTGATCCTGATTTTGCTTTGGTATTTTGTAGCTAGAAAATTGTCCATTTTGTCGAGATTTTCCAGTTGTGTTGAATATGGGCTTTTTTAGTAGGATCTGAGGATTTTTTGGATTTCCTCAGTTTTGTTTGTTATATCTCCCTTTTCATTTCTAAATTTGGTAATTTGGATATTGTCTCTGTGCACACTCATTAGTCTGGCTAAGGGTTTATCTATCTTGTTGATTTTTCTCAAAGAAGCAGCTCCTGGTTTTGTTAATTCTTTGTATATATTTTTTGTTTTGTTTTGTTTCTACTTGGTTGATTTCAGCCCTGAGTTTGAGGATTTCTGCCTTCTACTCCTCTTGGGTGTATTAGCTTCTTTCTGTTCTAAAGCTTTCAGTTGTGGTGTTAAGCTGCTAGTGTATGCTCTCTCCAGCTTCTTTATGGAGGCACTCAGAGCTATGAGTTTTCCTGTTAGCACTTCTTTCATTGTGTCCCATAAATTTAGGTGTGTTGTATCTTCATTTTCATTAAATTCTAAAAAGTCTTTGATTTCATTTCTTATTTCTTCCTTGACCAAGTTATCATTGAGTAGAGAGCATTATTCATCCTCCATGTGTATGTGGGCTTTCTGTTGTTCTTGTTGCTATTCAAGACCACCCTTACTCCATAGTGATCTGAGAGGAGGCATGGGCTTAGTTCATTCTTCTTATATCTGTTGAGGTCTGTTTTGGGACGAATCATATGGTCAACTTTGGAGAAGGTATCATGGGGTGCTGAGAAGAAGGTATATTCTTTTGATTTAGGATGAAACATTGCCCTTGCATTTGGAGCATAGATGTTCAGAATTGAGAGTTGTTCTTCTTAGTGGATTTTTCTTTGATGAATATGAAGTGTCTTTCAGTGTCTTTTTTCTTGACTTTTGGTTGAAAGTCAGTTTTATCTGATATTAGAATGACTGCTCCAGCTTGTTTCCTGAACCATTTGCTTGGAAAATTGTTTTCCAGCCTTTTATTCTGAGGTAATGTTTGTCTTTGACACTGAAGTGCATTTCCTGTATGCAGCAAAATGTTGGGTCCTATTTATATATCCAATCTCTTAGGCTATGTCTTTTTATTGGGGAATTGAGTCCACTGATTTCAAGAGATATTAAGGAATAGTGAGTGTTGCTTCCTGTTATTTTTGATGTTATTTTTATGTTTGTGTGGTTATCTTCTTTTGTGTTTATTTAAAGAAGATTACTATCTTGCTTTTTTCTAGGGTGTAGTTGCCCTCCTTATATTGGTGTTTCCCATCTATTATCTTTTGTAGGCCTGGATTTGTGGAAAGATACTGTGTAAATTTGGTTTTATCATGGATTATCTTGGTTACTCCATCTATGACGATTGAGAGTTTTGCTGGGTATAGTCGTCTGGGCTGGCATTTGTCTTCTCTTAGGATCTGTATGAAATTTGCCCAGGATTTTCTTGCTTTCATGGTCTCTGGTATGAAATCTTGTGCAATTCTCATATGTCTTTCTTTATATGTTACTTGGTCTTTTTTCCTTACTTCTTTTTATATTATTTCTTTCTTTAGGACACTTGCTGTTTTGAGTATTAGGTGATAGGATATTATTAGGTTCTGGCCAGTCTCTTTGTAGTTCTGTAGGCTTCTTGTATGTACATAGTCATCTCTTTCTTTACATTAGGGAAGTTTTCTTCTTTGATTTTGTTGAAGATATTTACTGGTCCTTTAAGTTGTAAATCTTTGCTCTCTTCTATACTTATAATCTTTAGGTTTGGTCTTCTCATTGTGTTCTGAATTTCTGGATGTTTTGGGTTACACATTTTTTGCACTTTGCATTTTCTTTGGCTGTTGAGTCAGTGTTTTCTATGGTATCTTCAGCACCTGAAATTCCTTCTTCCATTGCTTGTATTCTGTTGTTCATGTTTGCATCTGTGACTCTGATTCCTTTCCAAAGTTTTCTATCTCAGGTGTTGTCTCCCTTTGTGATTTCTTTATTGTTTCTACTTCTGTTTTTAGATCCTGAATGGTTTTGTTCAGTTCCTTCACTTGTTTGTTTGTGCTTACCTGTAATTCTTTAAGAGATTTTTGTGTTTCCTCTTTTAGGGCTTCTGCCTGTTGATCCACGTTCTCCTGTATTTCTTTAAGGGATTTTTGTGTTTCCTTCTTTAGGTCTTCATCCTGTTGACCCATGTTCTCCAGTACTTCTTTAATGGAGTTATTTATGTCATTCTTGAAATCCTCTATCAGCATCATGAGATGTGATTTTAAATCCAGATCTTGCATTTCTGGTGTGTTGAGGTATCCTGGACTTGCTGTTGTGGGAGAACTGGGTTTGGATGGTTCCTGTCTCATAACGCCTGGGAGACCAGCTTTCCTCTGGTAAAGAGTGCTTTGGCTCAGCCCAGGTCCTGGATTCATATGAAGTTCGGAAGGACCTTATCGCAGCTACTCTGCCACTCCTGTTTTCCCTGTGCTCCTGGCCGTACTAGTCTGTACAGTCATTGGAGAGAAAATGGTGGTCTCACCTCCAAAACCAGGAGTCAAAGAGTGAAGATCATTTCATTTTTCCACTATATGGTTTTGGCTTCTTTGTCAAAGATCAAGTGACCATAAGAATGTGGGTTTATTTCTGGGTCTTCAATTTGATTCCATTGATCTACCTGTCTGTCTCTGTATCAATACATTGAGGTTTTTATCACTATTGTTTTATTGTAGAGATTGAAGTCAGGGATGGTGATTCCCCCCAGAAGTTCTGTTATTGTTGAGAAATATTTTCACTATCCTAGGTTTTTTGAAGTTGAAAATTGCTCTCTCTTTTTTTTTAATAATCATGCAGTTCATTTACATATCAAATGATATCGTACTCCTCGATATCCCCTCCATCAACCCGATACCCCCCTCCACCAACCCCTCATCCCATGATACCCCACTTCCCTGCTACTCTTCCACCAAACACCCATACCATATCTGCCCTCCCCTTTCCCCCTTTTCTATATGAGAATGCTCCCCCATCCACCCTACTCTGGAGCATCAAACCTCCTGAGACCAAGTACCTCCACTCCCATTGCTCTGCTCCTCTGCTACATATGTATCTGGAGCCATGGATCCCTCCAGGTAAACTCCCTGGTTGGTGGTCTAGACTTTTGGAGAACTGGGTAGTCAGGCCAGCCTATACTGATCTTCCAGTGGGGTTTAAATCCCCTTACACTCCTCCAGTCCTCCTTCTAGCTCCCTCCCCAGCTTCCCTGAGTTCAGTCTCATTCTGACATTTATCCAGGCTGTAAGTCTCCTGACCATATTACCTGACTCATTTCTTCCTCACTAATTCCTTACCACCACTGTGGGACCTGACCATTACTGGGGCTGGTTCTCAACAATATAGTAAAGAATCTCTCAGAATAGGACAAAATCTTTGCCAGATATACACCTGTCAGAAGATTAATATCCAGAATATACACAAAACAAAAAAGGTAAAAGGAACAAATGACCCAATTAAAAATGGGCTAATAGTCTAAACAAAGAATTCTCAACAGATAATATCAAAATGGCTAAGACATACTGAAAAAACAAAAACAAAAACAAAGCAAAAAACAAACTGTGACATTCTCACTCTAGGCAGAATGGCTAAGATTTTCAAAATGACTGATAACAAATGCTGGTGAGGCGGAAAAAGGAGATTTCTTATTCACTGCTGATGAGAAAGCAAATTGGTGCAGACACTGTAGAAATCAGTAAGACAAATGCTCAAAAAAATCTCTCTATATACAGACTTATATATATAAATCTTCTGTATGACAGAGCTATACTACTCCTTCACATAAGCACAAAGAAAGCAACATCAAGCTTATTTCTGAGAATTCCAAACCTATGAAATTCTGGGGATCCTTGGTATGCAACCTGAGCAGGGAAGCACAAGTCAGAAAGTTTTAACATGTATCACCAGTAGGTGATCTTGGAAAATTTTTGGTCACTCTTTCTCAGAGAAGAAACACATGAGAGAATAATCATAAATATATCCACTGATTTTTCTCCCAGGGATAAGAAATTGAGATGTTAGAGCCTTTTTCCTGTATAGTGTCTGCCCTTGAGGAGCAGGGAATGAACATACTGATGATCAATTTGTATAATAAGCTTCAGAGGGATACACCTCCCAGGGTACACCTGTAACTCTATAGTTACCAAGACTGAACATACCTCATGTCTTTCCCAGAAGGAATCATCCAGGTTCTTTTCTCCATGTTTGGTTCTTTCACCTTTTTCTTGTGGACAGCTCTTCTATCTGTCATAACCAATGTTCCTTGAGCAAGTAAAATTCAAAGGACTTAGCCCATGGTAAGTATATATTTCCAAGCCTATATAGTCCAACAGATGTTGAAGGAAATGGAGAAGTAAGTGGTTGATAGAGCATGAACTCTTCAGCATAGGTGAGGGAAAACCCTGTTATTTCATGTAGAGGTTGCTCTTATGGGTAATATCTGAAAAAGTAGACTCACTAGGATATTTGCATCAAGTTACATTTTCATAGTGACATTTACTTTGAGTATATATTATTGAGGGTAAATTGCAGAGGGGATAATATGTAATTTTTTTACAGGTACACCATGACACTTAGATACCCAAAGACTTCCATGAACAAAACAATTTAGTGACTTAGTTACTACTATGAGTTGTGCATGGTAGAGACTGGTGACATAATTTAAAATGAAGTTGTTCTTTTCTGGTTCTAAGAGATCTTATGATCTTAACCAAGAAAGCCAGAGCTTCCATTCTCTCTCAGCCTTTGTGACTTTTCTTTCATACCCACTTGCTTGGGACTGTCTCAGCCTTCTCCTGGTAGACCAGCCTCCCTTTCTAAACCTAGTTTCCTTTTTTTGTGTTCTGCTTACTAGAATTTGTCTTCAAGAAGAAAGAGTCTGCTTACTTTTATAAAAGGAATTAGTTTTTAAAACCTGAACCTGTCTATGAACAGCATATTCCTGTCTCTCATGTACAGTGTGAAGAGACCAAGACTTTTTTTTTTATTTAAAGGGAAGTGGATTCATGCAGTACCCCACCACAAATTAAACAGTTATTCAGTTGTCTTTTCCACATTTGGGGAAACATCAAGGATCAGACATCTGGAGTGCAATGGTAATCCATGTTTTTGATCATAGTGTCTCCTATGCCAGTGAAGGATGGTGGGCAAGCTTTTTTATCAATCATTTCTCAAATAAGCAAAATCACAAATACCTTTAAGTATTATGCCCTATGGTGTGCACTAGATATTTGTACAGGATAGACATTGGATTAGGGTCTTTGCATGAATATCAAAGCACATGAGGATCAAGAATGAGGTGATGTTGAGAACTGTACTGAGAAGCAGGTGATCAGACATTTTGTTCTTACAACTATTTCCTGTCTGTTTTCTGAGAATCATCTGTGTAGATGCAGGTGAATTTATGTCTATGTCCACTTATAGTTAATTACTCTCTTGAGAAAAGGGAATAGACAGGTTTTTGAAGAGACAGTAAAAGAAAATTTAGTGCACAAGTGTTGGAATAATGAGGCTGAAAGAAAAATGGGCACAAAGGACAGGTCTTCTAATGAGTCCTCTCTACTTCATATCAATTAGATTTTAAAGCATTAGAGAATCTTTGGCTACATTATTTTTTATTCCCTTGAGTAGATCTCATCCTCAAGCAGACTCTGTCAGCAAGACATTGAAATAATTTTTCTACTTGATCCAGTCCTTATGTCTTATCTTCTGTTACAGAAAGCTTGAGTTTGCCTTTTCATGTATATTGATATGAAGATTCCATATTGTTGTGCCTCTACCCTTAGTTTCCTCTGTTCTAAATCTATTGTTGGCTTCAAGCCACAAGGAAAATCATAATTTATGACAGAATTTATTTCAGTGCAGTCAGTACACAGCCTTGTGCATCATCCATCCATCACTACCTCTCTAGGTTTATCTCTGTATTTTGTGAGTTGTCATAGGCTATTTCTGTCATGACATTTTTGCCTTTCCTTTTCTGACTGTGCACCTAAACAATTTTACTAGGAACACTTGTTTACTTGCTTAATTCTTGTGTCTGGGTCTTGAATTTTCCCTGCTAAATATTCCTTATTTTCATACATACCACTAAGTAAATTTTCTGTCAGACAACCATCCTCTGGGACTCCATGCCTGACTTCACACATCCAGATTGCACTCAAAGATACCCTCTGAACTCATTCAGCAAATAACTTTGTCCTATTGTTTAATTATTCAGTATTATAATAAGCTTGATCCTAGTGTCTAATTATTTGATATTAAAACTGCCACTTCCTACATCCATTTATATCTCTGTGAGATGGAAATGTGAGTTCTAAAAACCAAACTGCATCTGTATTTTCACAGCATCAATCACAGGCCTGCCCAGGGAAACTGTTCTTGAAGAAGAACTTTCACATTTTGAAGAACCAATAAAAACCTAACTCAAGTCTTTGGTACTTACTGATATAAGTCAACAATTTTTCCCAGCAATGCCAGATACTAGGCACAGAACAAATAGATTATTTTTTATATGAGAGCTACTTAAGAGAATGTTATTTATAATGCTTATAATGATTCATTTAAATAATTGTTTAGTTGTTGCATTTACTGAGATAGGCTAACACTGCAGTGAAAACATTTCCTTGTAGATCTTGGATAAAATTTAGAATCTTGTAGATGCTAGGCAAATATTGAAACACTGAACTACAATTCCAGTTTCTGTGACTTCTGGTTACCTCCAAAAAAACCTGTAGGATCCAGAGCATCTATTTTATCTTTCATGTTAAGGTACATTCTTTCTGGTTCCTCTTTGTCATATATATTACACTTATCATTGAAGATGTTCATTATTTTGATCTTAAACTTTGGTTTAAGAAGTGATATTTAAATAAATAAATGGGTGAAAGGAAATTTAATTCTATATCCTTTCATGCTTTGAGATTAAAAAAAAAGGAGAAGAAGTGATATTTGATTATCCAGGAAATAAAAATATGCTCCTGACTATCTTCTTACCTTAATTACATTTAAGAAGTGGAATTTTTACTCAGAGATGGAGGATGTTTGGTCATTTTATATGAAAAAGAAAGGATGAAGAAAATGAGTATTGAATATTTTCAAAGATAGAAGTTTAGAAGAATTTTTTATTTACATTCTAAACACAGTCCTCATTGTCAATTCTTTGTAAATGTCTTTTAACATTCAATCACTGTATTTATTCTTCCAATTACCTTTGTTTCTTTTAGGAAAAAAACATGACCCATGTGTTGATGACTCAGGAAAATATTATTGTTGATGCTTCTGTAGGGAAGGTTCATGGTAAGATTACATAAAAATATTAATTTTAGGGAACAAAGGATAACTTTTTAGGGACAGGTAGGTATATGTGCTGGGAAATGAATGAATTAGAATTGATTGAAGGGCCAGGGTAATAAGTGAACACATTTTTTTCTATACCTTCCTACTATCTTACTTATCTTGTTTCTCTATAGTAGTTTTCTTTAGAGCTAGAGTTGTCAAAGGTTTTGTACAGATGCCCTGATTGTAGTGGAAGTATTATAAAAATAGAAAGTTATTTGTTCTTACATTCATTGATTCATTAATTCAGCTGTCAAAACAGTGTGAAAATCTTCCTCTATGTCAAATATTCACCTGGTATTGGGACCTGATGGGAATGGGAATCAACCAGACAGCCAAGAAATGTATCACATACACAAAACAGGCAGGCATTAAGAAGATAATGGTGTCTAAGAGAAGAATGAGATTTCAAAATGAATGGATACAGAGAAGGTATGATCATATTCACAAATAAAAAACTTTCTAAATGATCAAAATTGACTGTAACCACTGAAAAATGTTGAGAAGTGAGATTGGGGACCAGAGTCCATCATAGAGAAAGGATTTACAGGACTTTTAGAACTGACAGCTGTGATCTAAATACTTCCAGATGTTATTGGGTCTTCAATTGGTATAAAAAATTTGTAGAGTTAGTAGTTCTAAGTAGAGTTAAGAGATAAAAGAAAAGTCTCCCAAAGGGAAGGTTAATATTAAGAGACAGTCTTTATAATGAACGATAATATGCATGATTCCTAATTTTTATAGTCAAAAAACATTTATGTACAATTATCCCAATACATAAAAGGACAGAGACATTAGAGACTGTGATATATGTTTCCCAATCTTTCTCTCCCATAGGTGTCTAGCTTATTTGTCAACAACATGAAATCACAAAACCAAACAAGTATTTTAGAATTTTTACTTCTGGGATTTTCCCAAGATCCCGGACATCAATCCATGCTATTTGCACTGTTTCTGTTCATGTTTGTGGTTGCTGTGCTTGGGAATCTGCTCATCATTCTGGCCGTCAGCATTGACTCTCACCTGCATACTCCCATGTACTTCTTCCTATCTAATCTGTCCTTTTCTGACATTTGTTTCATCTCTACGACTCTCCCTAAGATGTTGGTGAACATCCAAACACAGAGCAAGTCTATCACCTATGCAGAATGCATCACCCAGATGTATTTTTTCATGGTCTTTGGAGGCATGGATACATTTCTCCTCACTGTGATGGCTTATGACAGATTTGTGGCCATCTGCCACCCCCTTCACTATCCAGTCATTATGAATCCCCAACTAAGTGGCTTGCTCATTCTTGTGTCCTGGTTTATTAGCTTCTCATATTCTCTGATCCAGAGCCTGTTGATGCTGCGACTGTCCTTCTGTACCAATCAGATAATCAAACACTTTTACTGTGAACTTGCTCAGGCCCTCACAATAGCTTGCTCAGATACACAAATCAATCATATTCTTCTTTATATAGTAACATGTGTCCTTGGCTTTGTTCCTTTCTCAGGGATCCTTTATTCCTATTCCAAAATTGTTTCCTCTATTCTCAAAATCCCATCAACAAATGGAAGATATAAAGCATTTTCTACCTGTGGTTCTCATCTATCAGTAGTTTCTTTATTCTATGGGACAGGCCTTGGTGTTTACCTTAGTTCTGATGCTACTTCCTCTTCTTGGAAGGACATGGTGGCCTCAGTAATGTACACAGTGGTTACCCCCATGCTGAATCCTTTCATCTATAGCTTGAGGAACAAAGACATTAAGAAGGCTTTGCAAACACTTGGGAGAATACTTTTTTAAGTGGTGAGTTCAGTGGTTTTAGACTTCTGAAGTGATAGAAATAAAGTACTGAACTAAATAAATTCTTCCCCTTAATCAGGTAGAAATTTTATCCAGTTTGTTCTTCTATATTTGATTAAAATTATACTGTGAACATTTTTATGTGAAATGTCTATATTGCTTCCTTTTTTATTCACAGTTCTATATCTCCTTCACTCATTTTATATGACGTATTTCTTCACTTCAGTGCAATATTTACATTTCGGTAGGTGAATACAACTATCCAAATACCAGCTCATAATTTTTTAAATAAAAGTTATGCAATAGTTTATTTACAGATCATAAGTCCATGTATATGTATACAACACTGTTATGGGTTGGCCTGACACTGTTTTTATTGTGATGTTAATTCTGCTTCTTCAGGAGGGGTTGCTCCTGCAGTACAGCACATAGTCAGGAGATTTCATGGTAAATTTCTCTCAATTTAACTGGTCAATAAAGGCTAGATCCTGTGATTGAGAAGTAGAGAGAAATGTTGGGACGGGGTGCTCAAGTGTGGGGGCAGGTAGAGAGATAGAGAGGATGAGAGGATGAAGGAAGAAGAAGAGGTATCTGCAATGGACCAGAACCATGTTTCCAGTAGAATCCAGAAGTGTCAAGGGGTCTTATAGATGGGGAATAAGTTAATATACTGTTAGATCTTCCCAATCTAATCATATAACTTGCAATTATAATAACTGGATTGTATGTTTTTATATGGGTTCATTGAGGTTGAAAATTCCTACAACACAATACCCATGGCTTATACATGAGACTTTAATTAGAGACATGGTAAAATATGTGTTACTAGTAGACATTCATTTCTGTACAGGCTGGTCCTTAACATGAAAGTATCTACTCACCACTCAAAAATTAGTAATGGGATTTTAGACCAGAAATTTCCACTTGAGAAGAAGTTTTATCTTGCCACTACATACTGATTGAAATGGGCTTCTATGCAGTGAATACTTTTGTCCCTCTGGTGTATATGTTAAATTGCTATAACCAATGTGATTTTTTTTAAAAATAGAGAAACTTGGAAGCAATAATGGTGTCCTCAGGAATAAAGCTTCTTATAGAAATTAAAGATCTCTTAGGGCTTTCTTACCTCTACTACAACATGAGACCATAATAGGAAGGTACAATTTATGAGCCAGAAAATTAATTCTGAGTAGGCACCAACTCTGTCATTTCTTAATTTAAAAATTTACAATATCCAGATACATGAAAAACAAATTTTATGATATATCAGGTACTTAATCTAAGAGATTTGTTATATCATTCTGAACATATTATCCCCTATGATGAAAGCGTATAACATGATCTTGATACCAGAAATGCATATGATGTATAAAGGCAATGTCAGAGATGTACTCTGAAGGAGAGGGAAGTACTTATAAAATCTGTGTAATATAATAGAAATGACTTATACAAGATACCATTCCAGATGCACAAGTAGCAACTTAGGAGATGTACCCAAACAACTGTTTTATTCCATCTTCCTACTCGTATATTGTTCTGTGGATATTTCTCAGATCACCTACAAAAACTGCTTTGCTCTTGGATGGCAACCCCACCATGAATGAGTAGAAGGCTGACAGTTTAATTAAAGAAGATTAAAAACAGTCACTTCAAAGAGATAACCTGTGTTATTTGTCCATTGTTTGAACTTTTATCACTGCAAGAGTGTGGACCAATTCTCTGGCCATCTGGTTATGCAAAAATGAAATAGAAAACTGGCCTATTAAAGTTATGCCTTTGTGAATAGTGATCTTGGAACATCATTATAAAATTTTAAGCCCATCTGTCTTAGGGCTGCAGTTTATATAGCACATTACCCTAGGGAACTTAGGGGAGAAAGCTGGAGGTAAGAAATGATACTGGGGTCATGGAAAGGTGCTACTGACTGGCTTTCTCTTCATTGCTTGTTCAGTCTGATTTATTTCTTTTTCTTGTTATTTATTTTTATTAATGAAATTTTAATTAAAATAGTTATATCACTTTTCCCTTTATTTTTCCTTCTTTCAACCCCTAGTATGTCCCCTTAGCTCCAAGCCATTCCATACACCACTACTGCCAATCCCTGTCAAAGTCATGGCTTCTTTTCTTTGATAATTATTGTTTTTACACTACATACACACATATGTACACCACACACACACACACACACACACACACACACACACACACACACAAACAACTGCTCTGAGTCTGTTTGGTATGACTTGTGTGTATATAGTTTCAGTATTTATCCTTTGGTTTTGAATAACTTAATTAAAGGGGCCTATTTATCAAAGAGGTTAATTATCCCTGTTAATAGTCATTAGCTGCCTTTAAATTTGTCTAGAGGTAGGACCCTGTGAAATTTTCCCCATCTTTGTTAGCATAGCATAGGTTTTTGTTCACATCTTGTTTGGGTACCATGGGTATAATTTTCTGTCGTTTCTAGGAGTTACCCTCTCATAGCAGATTTCCTGATTTCCAAGCTTTTACTATCTTTTTTTGTCCCCGTTTCTTGTTCCCTTGAGGTTTGTGTGAAGGAATTATGTGTAGATAATTCCCTTGGAGCTGTTCTTTCACGCTCCTTTGATTTCTGCATTATGATCCATTGTAGTTTTGTTTTTGTTTTTGTTTGTTTGTTTGTAATGGTTACCTGTTTTCTTCTTTAAATACAAATTTTTCATGGATCTAGAAACTATGTTTGAGAACTGGTTTGAACAAGTGAGTATGTCATTGCAAGAGAGTGCTAATATGTTAGCCTGCTTTCTTTATTTCTCAATGCAAAAATCAGGAGGAATTTTATTTAATCCAGCATACCGGAGTTGCCCTGCACATGGGGAAAGAACTACCATACTCAGTCAGTGTAGTGGGCCTTTAAACAGTTCTCAGGGCAGTTGTCATTAGGCACAATGTGATTGGCAGAACAGTGCTACCTTTTAACTAATTGGTGTAAGGGAATGGGGTAGGTGTCCAATGGTCTCAGAATAACTCCGGGTCTTCCCTAGCCACAGGGACCTCCCTGTGGTCTGAGGAATGTAACTTACCCTCTCCATTCTTGGAGGGACAAGTTTTCCATGACCTTTCCAAAGTTCTTGAGATAACCCCTTCATACCCTCCCCCCCTTTTCTTTGAGCATGCTTCAATCCTGAAGTAATTGCTGGTATTCTGATAGCTCATACTTCTGGTCTTCTGTTTCTAGTTCTTTGCATCTCTGCTTTAAGATTATTATCTGTACTATGCCTATGTGTTTCTTAACAATAGTTACCAGTGATCCAAAATATTGGGGCCAAAGGTCAATAATAGCAGGAGAACAATTAAGGGTCCAACAGGATGGATGTATAGGTGGTTAACCAAGGGAAGAAGTTAAGCCAAGACTCAAACCAGCCCTAACTCTCTTCTCTCTCTTTTCTACTTGGCTAACCCTTTTATCATCTTGGCCATTGACTCTTTCACAACCCTGGAATAGTCTATACAAAAGTAGCACCACTCAGCTAAGACAGCACATAGCTCTCCTATTCTTCAGTACTACTTTTGATAATGAAGTCAGTGATTCTTGAAGGTGATTCATGGAAGTTTCTATTTTATCTACATATAAATAAATGGATGTCCTCAGACTGTCATAATTTTCCACTTGTAAGACGAGGCTGGAAGTCCTGGTGGCATCCCTGGCCATCCCCAACCCCAACAGAAAGACAGTGAGGTGGACAGGCACATAGAATGGGGGAAGTAAGCAGAATCCAAGGCACCACGGGGCAGTCATGATCAAGGTCGAGTGAACTTTAGCTTGAGCAGATTGTCTATCTTCTGTACCCTCCAGCAAGAGTCTCTGGGGATCGGAGTGTCTGCTGGTTTCACATGGAAAGCATGCACCCAGGCTGCAATACTGTCAACCTCGAGTTAGTCTGCTTTCTTATATCACCAAGGATAACTCAGTGGTAACATTCTCCACAATGACCTGGGCCATCCTACATCAATCATCAATCAAGAAATGCACCAGAGGCCTTTCTACAGGCCAACCATGTGAGGAAATTTTTCTAAATTAAGGTTAATTCTTCAAAAATTACTCTACTGTGACTGCACAGATTATGTATTCACAGGGACACACTGTGAGACTTTGATGTCACTTTGTTGGTCAAAGCTTTGTCAAAATGATACAACATGTGAAGACACTGTTGAAAGGTGTATTTGGGAGGAGACAGTGTGCTCTGGTGAGTCCAGCAGGCCCCAGTGGGAGCCTTCAGGTGTCTGCTTCTGAATAGCCTGAGCCACAGCACTCAGTCTCCAGGAAGTGTAAGAGGCCTGGTGTGCGCCCAGAAGCAGACTGGGAGCACACAGCTTGCTCCAGCAGCACAGAGCTTAGGTTCCAGTCCTGAGGCCTCTGGTGGAAGCCCTCAGATCTCTGCTTTGGGATCCAGAACAGCCTGGGCTGCAATGTCACATCTCCAGGTCCTGCAAGAGGCAAGAGGGGCACCAGGGAGGCCAGCTGGGAGGAGTCAGTGTGCTCTGGTGTATCCAGCAGGCCCTAGCAGGAGCCTTCAGGTGTCTGCTTCAGAATCTGAACAGCCTGGGCCACAGCACCCTGTCTCCAGGCAGTGCAGGAGGTCAGCTGTGCACCAGAGGCCACCTGGGAAGAGGCAGCTTGCACTGGTGAGTCCAGCATTGACAAGACCAAATAACACCAGTGAGAACTAGATGGCAAAAGGCAAATGCAGGAACATCACTAACAGAAATCAAGGCAATATGGTAGCATCTGAACCCAATTCTCCTTTAACAGCAAGTCCTGGATACCCCATCACACCAGAGAAACAAGATTTGGATTTAAAATCGCTGGTCATGATGCTGGTAGAGGAACACATGAAGGACATACTTAAAGAAATTCAGGAGAAAATGGATTAAAAGTTAGAAGCCCTTACAAGGAAAACACAAAAATCATTGAAAGAAATTCAGGAGAACACAAAAGCCAATAAGGAGGAAATGCAAAAATCACTTAAAGAAATACAGGAGAACTTTGGTCAACAGGCTGAGGTCATGAAAGAGGAAACACAAAAATCTCTTAAAGAATTACAGGAAAGCACAAACAAGGAAGTGAAGGAGCTAAGCAAAACCATCCAGGATCTAAAATCAGAAGTAGAAACAACTAAGAAAACTCAAAGGGAGACAACGTTGGAGATAGAAAGCCTTGGGAAGAAATCAGGGGACATAGATTCAAATATCAACAACAGAATACAAGAGATAGAAGAAAGAATCTCAGATGCTGAAGATACCATAGAAACCATGGACTCAACAGTTAAAGAAAATGCAAAATGCAAAAAGCTTGTAATCCAAAATATCCAGGAAATCCAGGACACAACGAGAAGACCAAACCTAAGGATTATAGGCATAGATGAGAGTGAAGATCTACAACTTAAAGGGCTAGCAAATATCTTCAATAAAATTATGGAAGAAAACTTCCCTAACCTAAAGAGAGAGATGCCCATGAATATACAAGAAACCTACAGAACTCCAAACAGACTGGACCAGAACAGAACTACCTCCCGTCACATAATAATCAAAACCCCAAATGTACTTAAAAAAGAAAGAATATTAAAGGCAGTAAGAGAAAAAGGCCAAGTAACATATAAAGGAAGACCTATCAGAATCACACCAGACTTCTCACCTGAGACTATGAAAGCTAGAAGATCCTGGGCAGATCTCATGCAGACTCTAAGAGAACACAAATGGCAGCCAAAACTACTATACCCAGCAAAACTCTCAATCACCATAGATGGAGAAACTAAGATATTCCATGACAAAACCAAGTTTACCCAATATCTATCCACAAACCCAGCCCTACAAAGGATAATAGGAGGAAAACACCAATACAAGGGAAACTTCACCCTGGAAAAAGCAAGATAGTAACCTTCTTTCATCAAACCCAAAAGAAGTTAACCAATCAAATTTAAAAAATAACATCAAAAATGACAGGAAGTAATCATCACTATTCCTTAATATCTCTTAACATCAATGGATTCAATTCTCCAATAAAAAGACATAGACTAACCAACTGGATACATAAACAGGACCCTACATTTTGCTGCATACAGGAAACACACCTCAGGGTCTGGTTCAGTTGGAGGTCAGCATGCAGAAGAATGCGAATTGATCCATTCTTATCTCCATGTACTAAACTTCACTCAAAGTGGATCAAGGACCTCCATGTAAAACCAGACACACTGAAACTAATAGAAAAGAAATGAGGGAATACCCTTGAGGACATGGGCACAGGGGAAAAGTTCCTGAACAGATCACCAATAGCTTATGCTCTAAGATCAAGAATTGACAAATGGGATCTCATAAAATTACAAAGTTTCTGTAAGGCAAAGGACACTGTTAAAAGGACAAAACGGCAACCATCAAATTGGGAAGGGATATTCATCAACCCTACATCTGATAGAGGGCTAATATACAATATATACAAAGAACTCAAGAAGTTAGACCCCAGGGAACCAAATAACCCTATTAAAAAATGGGGTACAGATCTAAACAAAGAATTTTCACCTGAAGAGATTCGGATCACCGAGAGGCACCTTAAGAAGTGCTCAACATCATTAGTCATTAGGGAAATGCAGATCAAAACAACCCTGAGATTTCACCTTACACCAGTCAGAATGGCTAAGGTAAAAATCTCAGGAGACAGCAGGTGTTGGTGTGGATGTGGAGAAAGGAACACTCCTCCACTGCTGGTGGGGCTGTAAGATATTACAACCACTTTGGAAATCAGTCTGGTGGTTCCTCAGAAAACTGGACATGACACTTCCGGAGGACCCTGCTGTACTTCTTCTGGGCATATACCCAAAGGATTCCCCGGCATGCAATAAAGACACATGCTCCATTATGTTCATAACAGCCTTATTTATAATAGCCAGAAGCTGGAAAGAACCCAGATGCCCCTCAAAGGAGGAATGGATACAGAAAATGTGGTATATTTACACAATGGAATACTACTCAGCAATTAGAAACAATGAATTCACAAAATGTTTAGGCAAATGGTTTGATCTGGAAAATATCATCCTAAGTGAGCTAACCCAATCACAAAAGAATACACATGGAATGCAATTTCTGATAAGTGGATATTAATTAGTCCAGAAGCCCTGAATACCCAAGGCACAAAATGCATAACAAATGACTCCCATGAAGAAGTATGGAGAGGGTCCTGATCCTGGAATGTATTGATCTAGCATTGGCGGGGAATATAAGGACAGAGAAAAGGGAGGGAGGTGATTGGAGAATGGATGGAGAGAAGGTTTATCGGACATATGGAGAGGGGGGATCGGGAAAGGGGAAATCATTTGGAATGTAAACAAAGAATATAGAAAATAAAAATATTTAAAAAAAAGAAAGGTGTATTTGGCACTGCTGGCCTGGATACCCAAGTGCCCTGTGTGAAATGGACATAAGTGAATGCATTAGAAACCCCTGCCAATTTGGGTGGGGGTGGGATATGGAGAGATTTCCTCAGAGTATCAATAGAGACACATTGCAGGACTGCCTTCCTCCTTCAAATACTTTGGAGCCTCAGGCAATGACTGTATCTTTCAGCCTGAATTCAGAGCTTAGCATTAACTGTCCTCTGAGAGGATCCACTGAGAAGCTAACTGAATCAGATGCAGAGACCCACAGCCAAACATTAGACAGAGCTCAGGAAGTTTTCTAGAAGAGTTAGGTTTTGAGCCACCATATGGTTGCTGGGAATTTATCTCAGGACCTCTGGAAAGGCAGTCAGTGCTCTACTCCTCAGCACAATTATTGTTTTCCTATGGACTTTTTAAGTGGAATTAACTACAATCCAGAAATGGACAGCACAACTGAAATCCAGATCTTGAGGCTAGAAGATACAAGATTTTGAGCCTGATCTTGAAGAACAGTGGAGTTAAAAAATTAGACCCAGGCACGGTGGTACATACCTCTAATTCCAGAAGACAAAGCCAAGCATATCTCTGACTTCAAGGCCAGGTTGGGACAGAGCAAGTTGTAGGTGAAGAAAAGCTTAAGTCCAGGCATGGTGGTGCATACCTTTAATCCCGGCATTCAGGATACAGAGCCATGCAAATCTCTGAGCTAAAGGTCAATCTATACAATAAGTTCCAAAAGCCTGGCAATAGAATAAGCAGGACTAAGTTCCAGCCCCACCAAGCAGCAGAACTTGACACTTTGGCCATGTGGCTCTGGCTTCAGAGTCAAGAATAGAAGGGACTCTAACTTCTCGAGGTTTTTTTTTTTTTATTGTGGATATTAGCCCTCTATCAGATGTAGGGTTAGTGAAGATTCTCCCGCCAATCTGTAGGTTGCCGTTTTGTCCTATTGACAGTGCTATTTGCTTTATAGAAGATTTTCAGTTTCAAGAGGTTCCATTTTCCAATTGTTGAACTTAATGCCTGAGCCATTGGTGTTCTGTTCAGAAAATTTTCCACTGTGCTGATGTTTACAAGGCTCTTTTGCAATTTCTCTTCTATTAGATTCAATGTATCTGATTTTATGTGGAGGTCCTTGATCCACTTGGACTTGAGCTTTGTACAAGGAGATTATGTTGGCCAACCATATGCCCCAGGGCTCCCAGGGACTAAACCGTCAATCAAGGGGTACACATGATTCCAGCCAAAAGTGTGGCAGAGGAATGCCTTTTTGAGCATCAGTGGGAGGAGAGGTCCTTGGTCCTATGAAAGCTCGATAAATGCCCTAGCATGGAGAAATTGAGGGGTATAGGTGGGAGTGGGTTGGGTATGTCTTTGAAGGCAGGGGCTTGGAGGATGGGTTTTCTTTGAAATGTAAATGTAGAATATATTCAATTAAAAAATGGATCAATTTGCATTATTCTACATGCAGACAACCAATTATACCAGCATCATTTGTTGAAGATGCTTTCTTTTTTCCACTATATGGTTTTGGCTTCTTTGTCAAAGATCAAAGTCCATAGATGTTTGGGTTTATTTATGGGTCTTCAAATCTATTCTATTGATTCACCTATCTGTGTCTATATGAATAGCATGGAATTTTTATTACTATTTCTCTGTAGTACAGCTTGAAGTCAGGGATGGTGATTTCTCCCAGAAGTACTGTTATTGTTGAAAATTGTTTTGACTTTTTTGGAATTTTTGCATTTGCATATGAATTTGAGAATTGCTCTTTTCAAAATACCAAATAACCCAGTTTAAAAATGGGGTACAGAGCTAAAAAGAGAATTCTCAAAAGAGGAATCTTTAATAGCTGAGAAGCACTTAAAGAAATATTCAGCAAATTGGTGTGCTTGTCCCTCTCACACTCCTCAGGCTGCAGGTCTCCCAGGAGATCTGCTGCAGCCAGGCAATAGGTAAGACCACAACCCAAATAACCACACCAGCTGGGACCCCCCAGGAGTCCATGAATGCTGGACCCTTCCCCTCCACACAAACCCTATCTCCAGAGAGGCCAAATCTATTCCATCTTGGAATTGTCCTCCATAAGGAAAAATTTGGGAAGGAAAAATGACTTGAGAACATGGCCTGGAGCTGAACCCAAGAACCAGAAATGACCCCATAGCTTCTCCTTGGCCAGAGCTACTCCCTAGCTACTTCCTAGCAATAATTAATCAAAAATTAGCCTGATTGTTTTAGATATTCTTTTAGACTGTTCATACTTGTGCATGGTCTTGCTTCAGAGTACCCACCTGGAAGCTTACAATAGATATTCAGTTAGATGTTTGCCAGTCTGGACACCTCCTCACTTACTTCCATTTCCTATAAAACCTTGTCCTGATAAGAGTTCAAGGCTCTTTCACCAAACTGTTCTGTGGGCCAGTGGAGAGTAAGCCTAAACATGAAATTGTAATAAAGAGACCTTAATGTGATTACATTAGAAATGAATCCTTGGAACCTGGTATAGCTGTCCCCTAAGAGGTTTGGTTAGCACCTGACTAATACAGATACTCACAGTCAACCATCAGAATGAGGCCAGGGAACCCAATGTAAGAGTTAGGGGAGAACTGAAGGAGCTGAAGGGGATTGCAATCCAATAATATGAACAACACAACCAACCAGAACCCCAAAGTTCCCAGCAACTAAATCACCAAACAAGAATTACACATAGAGGTGTCCATGGCTGCAGCTACATATGAAACAGAGGATGGTCTTATCTGGCATCAATGGAAGGGGAGGCCCTTAGTCCTGTGGAGGCTTGGTGCCCCAGCATAAAGGATGCTAGAGCACTGAGGTTGGAGTCAGGTAGCAAGTGGAGGAGCACTATCATAGAGGCATGGGGGATGGGAGATGGGATAGAGGCTTCATGGAGGGAAAAAATGGAATGGGGATATCATTTGAAATATAAATGAATACAATGATTAATAAAAAAGAGAATTCGCTCCTTGATGGTCTTTCAGGGTTCATGAATGCTTCATAGCACAACACTCCTTTATGGTCTGCACCTCCTCTGGGGCAGATCAGGACACCCCAATCTGTCCCTGTCACTACCCCATAGTCTGTAGGACTTCCAGGATATATGCTGCAGCCAGGGCATCAGAAGAGATCACCATCAAAATACCTGCACCTGATGGGACCCCCAAGGAACCCAGAAGACACAGTATTCCTCCTATCTTCATCACCCCTATCTGCTATGTTAGGAGAGATAGACATGTCTGCCCTTCTCATCACCCCACAGTCTGCATGTCTCCCAGGAGATTTACTGCATCCAGGGACACAGGAGGCAGGCTCCAGAGAGAACCACCCAGCCAGCTAACACCAAAGATAACTAGATGTCGAGAGTCAAGTGCAAGAACATAAGCAACAGAAGTCAATATCTTTTGGCACCGCCAAAACCCAGTTCTCCCACCACAGGAAGCCCTGGATAACCCAACACACCTGAAAAGCATGATACTGACCTAAAGTACCATCTCATGAAGATAATAGAGACCTTTAAGGAGGATACAAATAACTTACTGAAAGAAATACAGGAAAATGCAGCCAAACAGGTAGAAGCCCTTAAAGAGGAAATAAACAAATTCCTTAATGAAATTTAGGGAAACATAGGCTAACAGGTGAAGAAATTGAACAAAGCAGTCCAAGACCTAAAAATGGAAGTAGAAACAATAAAGAAATCATAAATGGAGGCATCCCTGGAAATGGAAAACCTAGGAAATAAATCAGGAGCCACAAAATACAAGTTCTCTCCCACCCAGTTCTCTCCCTCCTTCTGTCGCATAGAGACCCACAGCCAAACATTGGATGGACCTTAGAAGAACAATGATGTCAGCCAACCAGTTTATAATTCTATGTGCTGATAGCCGATCCTTTATTATTTGGGCGGGTGTTTTGTACCATGGTCTCATACTTAGGAGTGTGTGGTGGCTCTGTGTTGCCTAGTGGGAGATTCTTCTGATATCCCAATAAGTGTGGCCACAGGGGCTCCAGGTAAAATGTATTTCTAGGTACTGGGAGCTTCTTAGAAGTGGGGATTTTCCAGGAAGGGGAACTATAATTCACGGGAGAATAGTGGACTATACCACCAGAATAGTTGTGCTAGTTGTGAATGCTTAGTTGTTAATGAGGAAAGGCAGTAGTAGTAGGGGTCTGCCACAGAACTGGGGATGAGACTAGAGGATTGGATTTAGTGGCACAGAGGGAGAGGTGAAGATCATCAGTAAACCTACCTGCCTCCTTGGCTGGAGTGGCCTACAGATTCCCAGGGAGTGGCCTGCTGGAGTTGAAGTTTGGGATAAAGCAATACCTGGGGGAAGGAAAGCTAGACAGAGGATGATCTGTGTGATCCACTGGAGATGGGCGTTGGGAGGAAGGCAGACCATGGCAGATGATCTGCTGCAGGGCTGGGGGTGGACTGGAGTATTGGATTTGGAGGAGCAGAGGGAAATGTGACCATCTGCAGGTAGCCTACCTGCTTCCCTGTCCAGAGTAGCCTGAGGATTTCTCATGCTTTATTTTCACATTTATTTACTTTGTGCATGTGTATGCTCATGTGTGTCATGAATGAGGACAGAGGATACCCTGCAAGAGGCAGTTTTTTCCTTTTATCACGTGTATTTCAGGACTCAAACTCAGGCTGTCAGGCTTAGTGACAAGTGCCTTTAATCAATGAGCCATCTTGTCTGTCTTTTGATAGATAAATTTAATCATCACATTTAAAGAACCTATTTACAAAATGATCATGCACTGTGGTTTGGGTTTATAATAATAATGCAATGTTTTTTCAACATATGCAATTATTAGATATCACATGTGACCTAAAAGAATAAGAAAATCACCATAGAAAAAGTTACAAACACTGTCTGTGCCCCAAGCTGACCCTGTGCCACAGCACTCCATACCCAAATACCACCTGGAGAGAGCTGGTCTCCAAGGAATGTAGACATGCCTGTGAACACAGGTAAGACCTCTGCTCAAATTCCTGGCCCAAGAGGGTCCCTCCCAGATCCATCAGAAGACAGGAACCAAGGAATAGCTGGGGACAGGATCCTTCCAATTTCTGTCTGCAACCCAGAGCTGACATTGTGCCACATCTCTCCATACCCAAATTCCTCCCAGAAAGAACTGGTCTCCTAGGAGAAGTGACATACAAGCCATAGTCAGAGACAGCAAGACCAGCTAACATCAGAGATAACCAGATGGCAAGAGGCAAGGGCAAGAACATATACAACAGAAACCAAGGCTACTTGGCATCAACAGATCTCAATTCTCCCACCCCTGCAATTTGCGGATTCCCAAACACACTAGAAAAGTAAGATTCAGATTTAAAATTGCATCTTATGATGATGATAGAGGATTTTAAAAGGGACATAAATAATTCCCTTAAAGAAATACAGGAGAACACAGGTAAATATCTAGAAGCCCTTAAAGAGGAAACACAAAAATCCCTTTAAGTATTACAAGAAAACACAACCAAACAAATGAAGTAATTGAACAAAACCATTCAGGATCTAAAAATTAAAAAAGAAACAATAAAGAAATCACAAAGGGAGCAAACCCTGGAGATAGAAATAAATCATAAATCTATAACTACACCAACTAAATACTCCAACAAACTGATTATGGCCATACACTCAAGGAATGCTTAAAGAGATATTTGTAATCTATGGTCAATGTAGCCATACCAGCAATAAAATATATAACAACCTAAGCGTTCTTTTGTGTAAAGAAACTTTCATAGGGGCAGGGGAGATAAGAAATTGACTGTCTACAAGCAGAAAGCTAGGCTGAAACCCAAGCTTCTTAACTATAGAAACCACATTCATACACAAAGAGATGCATGCAAACACACAACACATACACATACATACAAATATTTTGAGTATGTGCATAAAATGAATGTCTACCCTCTTTTGTTTTCTAAAGGAAAGTCTGTCATTGCAATACAGCACATGAAACTAGAAGACACTTTGTTATGTGAAAATAAGCCAGACACACAAAAACTAAAAACAATATATTATCTTATTTAAAAATGGAATGTAGTTGGGCATGGCAGTGTATGCATTTAATCCCAGCACTTGAGAGGCAGAGGGTCTAGTTCACACAGTGAGGTGAGAGTCTGACTTTAACAAGGTAATGTTTATGACTTACTGTTAAAGGTTACAAACTTTCATTTATAAAATGAGCAACTTAAAAGTACAATTAGTGAATACAGTTAATAATGTGCATTACCTAAAATTTCTGAGATAGAAAGTGCTTCATAATACCAAAACCAAATTACTGTATCACATTTTAATTAGTCTAATAATTGTTTTGTGGTATATTCCATAGAAGCTTGTACATATTAAAACTGGAACATCATTATGTGCAAATATTAAAAATATCTCAAATATTGAAAACACATAAAATGAACAAAATAAGCTTATAAAACCACCAAGAAAGCTGTTTCTGCTAGTATTCAAGATCTTAAGAGACATAAACTATCCCCATATTCCACTCATGAAGTTTCTCAGATGTGAATCACTTTACTGAATGTTGATGACTAATGTAAATAATTACTTTCCAACATTTCTTACTTTCACAAAGTCCTCCACTGTTGTATTGTGTGGGTAATCATCAAAGAATTGAGCAGAAATACAGCTTTCCACATTGTCTTTCAACAGACTTTCTCTCACGTCCTTATAAATACCTCTTTTTCTGTAAGCATTTTGATGAAATTTATATGAAATATCTAGTCTATTTCAATGAAAAATATGAAATAACTGTTGTGACTTTTACCAGTTGTATCTCATTTGACATTTTTAACTGAAAAATATCCTGCTGAAACACTGTCCCTCTGGTGTTAAGTTGCATAGCCCATTCTGAAGTTAAATAACAACAAAAAACATGTAAGTCCTTCCACATTGAAAGAGAAATATTAATAATATATCTCATTTTAATTTGTTTTCATATTAAACAAGTTAAAAATAAAGTTGTTAAATGTTAACAACTTGGCTATGTCTAAGATTTTACAGACTGGGAATATAAGTCCATGTCAGAATGAAGAGTCCCCGAGGATTGGAGAGATGGCTCAGAGGTTAAGAACGCTTACTGGTCTAATAAATAAATAAATAAATAAATAAATAAATAAATAAATAAATAAATAAATCACCTTATTTTTAAAGAGGTGTTGGATCCAGTAGATGAAAAGTAATAGTTTAAGATCTCTTAAAATGTTCACATCCTATGGTCTCAGCCTTCTGACTCAAGTTTTCTCTTCTTGGTAATATCTCTTAGTGGTAGAGCACTTGCTTATTCTGCCTTTGTGCCAGCCACAGAAGTGAGGATGGAGGTCCTACAGTATTCCAAATAGAACTCCCAAGCATTTACCGTGGTGAACTCTTCTCTTGACTACTTTCTACTCTTCAGCCTCCAAGCAAAAGCTGGACCTGGATTTGATAAGCTGACATCCTACCCATGAGGAAAGATGTATTAGTGAAAACAGAACAAGCAAGAAAGGGTCTACCTTTCCATGACTTAGAAACTTCAGTTACCATGACAATAAAATGAAATACTGCTAAAGACCCCAATATATAAACAGCCCTTTTATGTGTTGGTAGGCACTGACTTCATACCTTTAAAGTCTAATGTGATAGTTACAAAGACAAGACAAAACACTAATGTTGGGCAGGTTGGCTCACTAGGTAAAATGCTTGCCACTAAGCCTGACTACCTGGGACATGGTGGAAGGAAAGAACTGACTCCCACAAATTGTCTACTGACTTTAGGTATACACTATGACAAACAAAACTATAACAAACAAAACTATGACAAACAAAAAAAATAAATGTAAACAAAACACTTAAGCACTAGTCAAACAAAATCAAATATAAAAGAAAGTAGAAGTGAGACAAATTTCTACCATATGGCCTTAGCTGGCCTAGAACTCTGTAGTCAAGGCTGGCCTTGAACTCAGATATGCCTGTCTATACTTCCTGGAGTACTAAGATGAAAGGCATGTATTACCACATCCACAAGATCTTTGTTATCATGGAGAAAAAATTATACTAGTAGGTAAATATTGCAGTTCATCCAAATCATATGGAAGTAACATTAAAACAGATATGATCAGGCCACCAAATAATATTTCTGATTCAGTTTTTCAAAGATAGCCTGATAATTTCCTTTAAATGGAGCACAATAGCAATACTGGTGATTTTAGGGCTGTGTCTTAAGACACAACAGGGCAGAAGAAACATAATAGGATAGAGTATGAGGGCTCTCTCTTTCTTTCTCTTCCCCTCTCCCCTCCCCTCTTCTCCTCTGCTCTCCTCTCCCCTTTCCCTCCTCTCTCTTCCCTTTCCCTTCTCACCCCTCCTCTCCTCTCTCTCCTCTCCAGTTTTTTTGTTTGTTTTGTTTTTTGAGAGAGTCTCTATTTATTCAAATACACAGAGATCCTCCTGCCTCTGCCTCCCTAGTACTGGGATTAAAGGCATCCACCACTATGCCCAAACCTTTGTTATTTTCAACTGTCCTTAGAGCTGCCATCACCAATTCTAAAACACAGAAAATTCATAGTTGTGATGGCTCAGCAGGTAAAGGTGGTTGCTGCCAAGCCTGACAACCTAACTTTCATCCCTAGAGCTCACATAGTTGAATGAGAGATGACTCCCCAAAGTTGTCTCCTGAACTCCATTTGTGAACTATAATACAAATAAACACACACACACACACACACACACACACACACACACACACACACACATACACACACACACACACACACACAGCATAAAATAATAAAATGTAATTAGAAAAATATACATGTTTTTGGTTTTTATAAGAGTCTATAGGGAATGAGGGGAACCTCACCTAATGTAGCCAGGTTCTGGTAGTTCTCCAGCATCACCTCTTTATAAAGGTTCCTTTGTTTTGTGTCCAATAAAATCCATTCCTCCTGGGTGAAGTCTACAGCCACATCCTCAAAGGTTACTGACTCCTACAATCACACACACTTGGATTTGAGCCAACTAACATCTATCTCCAAGACACAGGAGACTCAGTGCTTACATGGAATTGGGATTTCTCCAGCAGCCTACGACAGAGTTCAGTGACTAGCCACAGGTATTTTTTATATCTGTCTCTCTAATATTAATTTTCACTTTCATACCTTATTTTTAAAGACAGGATTGGCCAGGTTGGCGGACACTAATGTCTCTATCTCCCCCTCACCCCACCTTTTCCTACTCAGTGCTGGGATTAAAGGCATGCACCATCATGCCTGGACTTCTTTCTTGATACATCTCTCTGTTCCACCCACAGCAGACCACACGGGCTTTCTCATTTATTTCCTTCTAGTTACGTACACTAAACACACTGCACACACTTGATAAATGGTGAGAGGTGAAGAAAGTCCTTCAGAAAGGAGAACATTTATCCCCTTTATCAACTGTCAGAACACAGTAAAAATCAGAAATACACAATGAATGTTCTGAGGGTGAAGATCTATTACAAATTACTGAAATGTTGAAATGATGTTCACAATAATTGTAAACCAATATACAACTTTGATTTCTCGTTGATATAATAAAATTTATGACAAGAAGCAACTTCAGGGAGAAAGGATTTATTCTGGCTTATAGTCTTGAAGAAATACAACTAATCACTCAGTCCTTGAATGAGGTTTTATTTCCTTCCAGAAGCTCTAGAGAAAAACATCTGTCTACATGGAAATGTGTCAGCCTGACTTGTATTATGTCATGATATACTTTAGTCACACCTGGTAACTACTTGTCAAGCAATCAGACACCCTCTTTTACATCTCTGTCTTTTCTTTATGAAAGTAGCTTGGATTTCTAGAAAATAAACCTAGTAGGAAAAAGAAAAAGAAAAGGAAAGGAAACTGGAGTTATCCATAATTCTCAGATTTACATACATGGATGTCATTCTATCCTAGGTGAAAATTCCAATATAGTCCAAGACAGGAAATCTAGTGTGCTTGTGCTCTCTCTCTCTCTCTCTCTCTCTCTCTCTCTCTCTCTCTGTGTGTGTGTGTGTGTGTGTGTGTATGTGTGTTTGTGTGTGTCTCTCTTTCTTTCTCTTGCTCTCTCTCCCTCCCTGTCTTTCCTTTCCTCCCCCTCATTTCACATGTATACAGAACTACCACATAGTGCCAGAACAATCAAACTCAGGAAAAGGAATGATGAGCCACACTACCCATGAGGACAAGAATATCAGTGCCATTTACAGGTAACGAACAGTAAGCCTAGAAACATGACCTATTACCTGCCCATGTAGAATAACTCAAGAATGAAATCATGAAGCACCCGTGACCATAATATACATATCAGCAAGCTGGCTTATAACACAGACATCTTCAGTAACTCCTGCCAACTTTAGCATCTAAAAATACTCAACAAGGAGCAACTTTGGAGGCTAGAGAGATGGCTCAATTGTTAAGAGCACTTGTTGCTCTTGTAGATGACCTGTGTTTGATTCCTAGTACCTACACAGTAGTTTACAACCATCAAGAACTCCAGCTCCAGATATAAAGCACTTTTATGATCCCCACAGGCACCAAGCACACATGTGGTCCATAGGCATACATGCAGGCAAAACACATATAGAAAATAATAAGATAAATTTAGGGACCAGCTAGGAAGAGGCAGCCTGCACAGGTGAGTCCAGCCCTGCAGAACAGAGAATTTGCCTGCACAGCCTGCATCCAGAGCTGGTCGGGGTCACACAGGTACAAAACCAAATACAACTATAAGAGAGTGGGTCTAGACTGTCATCTTTGCTTCTGTGACTGTGCAACAGATTGGTAGGCAGGTTCCACCAGAGTAGAGGATCACTTGGGACACATCACACCAGGACTCCAGCTGCACCCAGGAATTCTGCAGCACCACAGCAACTTGTGCCAGGGGAAAGCAGCTCACCTAAAGTTGCTGAGATAGGCCTACAGGCACACACACAGGAGGGGCAAGCTCCTGCCAGTGACAGTAGGCCCAACTAACACCAGAGATAACCTGATGGCAAAAGGCAAAGGTGGGAACGTGGCCAACAGAAATCAAGGCAATATGGCACCATCTGAACCCAATTCTCACACAACAGCAAGTCCTGGATACCCCAACTCAGCAGGAAAGCAAGATTTGGATTTAAAATCACAGGTCATGATGTTGATAGAAGGCATCATGGAGGGCTCCTTTAAAGAAATATAAGAGAACACATATAAACAGCAAGACGTCCTTAAAGAACTAAGGGAAAAAGCACCAAAACAGGTGAAGGAATTAAACAAAGCCATCCAGGATCTAAAGAAGGAGGTAGGAACAATAGGGAAATCACAAAGGGAGACAACTCAGGACATAGAAAACCTAGAAAAGATGTCAGGAGTCATGGATCCAAGCATCAACAACAGAATACAAGAGATGGAAGAGAAAATCTCAGATGCAGAAGATACCATAGAAAGCATTGATACAATAGTCAAACAAAATGGAAAATGCAAAAGGCTACTGACCCAAAATATCCAGGATATCCAGGATAAAATGAGAAGAGCAAACCTAAGGATTACAGGCATAGAAGAGAGTGAAGATTTCCAACTTAAAGGGCCATTAAATGTCTTCAACAAAATTATAGAAGAAAACTTCCATAACCTAAAGAAAGAGATGCCCATGAAATTAAAAGAAACCTACAGAACTCCAAATAGATTTGACCAGAAAAGAAATTCATCCCGTCATATAATAATTAAACCACCAAATGTACTAAACAAAGAAAGGATATTAAAAGCAGTAAGAGAAAAAGGTCAAGTAACATATAAAGGTAGACCTATCAGAATTACACTTGATTTCTCACCAGAGACTATGAAAGTCAGAAGAGCCTGGGCAGATGTCATGCAGACTCTAAGGGAACACAAATGCTAACCCAACCTGCTATATCCAGCAAATCTTTCAATTACAATAAATGGAGAAACCAAGGTTTTTCATGACACAAACAAATTTACACAGTATCTTTTCACAAACCCAGCTCTTCAAAGGATAATGAATGGAAAGCACCAACAAAGGGAGGTAAACTACACACAAGAAAAAGCAAGGAAGTAATCTGCTTTCACCAAACCCAAAAGAAGATAACTACACAAACATAACATTTACATCAAAAACAGAAGGAAGCAACAATTGCTATTCCTTAATATCTCTTAACATCAATGGACTCAATTCCCCAATAAAAAGACATAGAGTAACAAACTGGATTTATAAACAAGACCCAACATTTTGCTGCATACAGAAAACGCATCTCAGTGTCAAAGACAAACACTACCTAAGAGTAAAAGGCTGGAGAACAGTTCTCCAAGCAAATGGTCAAGGGAAACAAGCTGGAGTAGACATTCTAATATCAGATAAAATAGACTTTCAATCAAAAGTCATCAAAAAAGATACAGAAGGCAATTTTATGCTCATCAAAGGAAAAATCTACCAGGAAGACCTCTCAATTTTGAACATCTATGCCCCAAATACAAGGGCACCTGCATTCGTAATGGAAACCTTACTAAAGCTTAAAGCATATATTGCACACCACACAATAATTGTGGGTGACTTAAACACCCCACTCTCTCCAATGGACAGATCAGGGAAACTCAAACTAAACAGAGTCACAGTGAAACTAACAGAAGTTTTGGACCAAAGGGACTTAGTAGATATCTATAGAACATTTCATTCTAAATCAAAAGGGTATACCTTCTTCTCAGCACCACATGGTACCTTCTCCAAAATCGACCATATAATTGGTCACAAAACAGACCTCAACAGATATAAAATGATCAAACTAATTCCATGACTCCTATCAGATCACTATGAAATAAGGGTCATCTTCAATAGCAACAAAAACAACAAAAAGCCCACATACACATGGAAGCTTAACAATTATCTACTAAATGATACCTTGGTCAAGGAAGAAATAAGGAAAGAAATCAAAGACTTTTTAGAACTTAATGAAAATGAAGGCACAACATACCCAAATTTGTGGGACACAATGAAAGCAGTGCTAAGAGGAAAACTCATAGCTCTGAGTGCCTACAAAAAGAAGCTGGAGAGAGCATACACTAGCAGATTAACAGAACACCTGTAAGCTTTAGAGCAAAAAGAAGCTAATACACCCAAGAGGAGTAGAAGGCAGGAAATCATGAAACTCATGGCTGAAATCAACCAAGTTGAAACAAAAAGAACTATACAAAGAATCAACAAAAGTAGAAGCTGGTTCTTTGAGAAAATCAAAAAGATAGATAAACCAGACTAACCAGGGAGCACAGAAACAGTACCCAAATTAACAAAATCAGAAATTAAAATGGTGCTATAACAACAGAAACTGAGGAAATCCAAAAAATTATCATATCCTACTACAAAAGCCTATATTCAAGAAAACTGGAAAATCTGGATGAAATGGACAATTTCCTAGACAGATACCAATTACCAAAATTTAATCAGTATCGGATAGACCATCTAAATGGACCACTAAAGAAACAGAAGTGGTCACTGACAGTCTCTCAACCAAAAAATAGCACAGGGCCAGATGGCTTTAGTGCAGAATTCTATTAGACATTCAAAGAAGACCTAATGCCAATAGTCTTCAAACTATTCCACAAAATAGAAACAGAAGGGACATTACCCAACTCATTCTATGAAGCTGCAATTTTGCTGATACCAAAACCACACAAATATCCAACAAAAAATAGAACCTTAGACCAATTTCCCTTATGAATATCAATGCGGAAAATCCTCAATAAAATTCTTGCCAACTGAATCCAAGATCACATCCAAACAATCATTTACCACGATCAAGTAGGCTTTATCACAGGGATGCAGGGATGATTCAATATATGGAAATCCATCAATGTAACCCACTACATAAACAAACTCAAAGAAAAAAACCACAATGTCATTTCATTAGATGCTGAAAAAGCATTTGATAAAATTTAGCATCCGTTCATGTTAAAGGTTTGGAAAGTACAGGAATTCAAGGCCCATACCCAATCATAATAAAAGTAATATACAGCAAAGAAGTAGTCAACATCAAACTAAATGGAGAGAAACTTGAAGCAATCCCACTAAAATTAGGGACTAGACAAGGCTGCCCTCTCTCTCCATATTTATTCAATATGGTACTTTAAGTTCTAGCTAGAACAATTAGACAACACAGGAGGTCAAAGGGATAAAAATTGGAAAGGAAGTAGTCAAGCTATCACTATTTGCAGATGATATGATAGTATATTAAGTGACCCAAAAAACTCCACCAGAGAACACCTACAGCTGACAAACAACTTCAGCAAGTTGGCTGGTTATAAAATTAACTCAAGCAAATCAGTAGCCTTCCTATACTCAAAGTATAAACAGGCTGAGAAAGAAATTAGGGAAATGACACCCTTCACAATAGCCACAAACAATATAAAGTAACTTGGTGTGACTCTAACCAAACAAGTGAAAATTGTGTATGACAGGAACTTCAAGTCTTTGAAGAAAGAAATTGAGGAAGAACTCAGAAGATGGAAAAATCTTCCTTGTTCTTGGATTGACAGGGTTAATGTAGTAAAAACGGCCATCTTGCCAAAAGCAATCTACAGATTCAAAATCCCAACTCAATTCTTCATAGACTTAGAAAGATCAATTCTCAAATTCATCTGGAATAACAAAAAACCCAGGACAGCTAAAACGGTTCTCAACAGCAAAAAACTTCTGGGGGGAATCAGTATCCCCGACCTCATTCAGTACTACAGAGCAATTGTGTTAAAAACTGCATGGTATTGGTACAGTGACAGGCAGGTGGGTCAATGGAACAGGATTGAAGATCAGGAAATGAACCCACAGAATTATGGTCACTTGTTCTTTGATAAAGGAGTGGAATACATACAGTGGAAAAAAGATAGCCTCTTCAACAAATGGTGCTGGTTCACCTGGACATGCAAAAGAATGCAAATTGATTCATTCTTATCTCCTTTTACTAAGCTCAAGTACAACAGCAAGTTTCTGTAATGCAAAGGACATTGTCAAAAGGACAAAATGGTAACCAACAAATTGGGAAAAGATCTTTTCCAACACTACATCTGACAGAGGGCTTATATCCATGATATACAAAGAACTCAAGAAGGTAGACTCCAGAGAGCCAAATATCCCCCTTAAAAATGGGGTACAGAGCTAAACAAAGAATTATGCTCTAAGATCAAGAATCGACAAATGAGACCTAATAAAATTACAAAGTTTTTGTAAGGCAAAGGACACTGTCAATAGGACAAAACAGGAACCAACAAATTGGAAAAAGATCTTTACCAAACTTACATTCAACAGAGGGCTAATATCTAACATATACAAAGAACTGAAGAAGTTAAACTCCAGAGAGACAAATAACCCTATTAAAAATGGTGTACAGAGCTAAACAAAGAATTTTCAACTGAGGAATATCAAATGGCCGAGAAACAGCTAAAGAAATGTTCAACATCCGTAGTCGTCAGAGAAATGCAAATCAAAACAACTCTGAGA
Source organism: Apodemus sylvaticus (assembly GCF_947179515.1). Classification (NCBI taxonomy): domain Eukaryota; kingdom Metazoa; phylum Chordata; class Mammalia; order Rodentia; family Muridae; genus Apodemus; species Apodemus sylvaticus. The sequence continues at coordinate 114,733,728 of NC_067478.1, read as the reverse complement.
TTTCACCTCACACCAGTCAGAATGGCTAAGATCAAAAACTTGGGAGATAACAGGTGTTAGTGAAGAAGTGGAGAAAGAGAACACTCCTACACCACTGGTGGGATTGTAAGCTGGTACAACCACTTTGGGAATCAGTCTGGCAGAAAACTGGGCATAATGCTACCAGAGGACCTTGTTATACAACTCCTGGCCACACACTCAGAGGATTCCCCAGCACTAATATGGATACATGATCCATTATATTCATAGTAGCCTTATTTATAATAACCAGAAGCTGGAAAGAACCCAAATATCTCTCAATGGAGGAATGTATACAGAAAATGTGGTATATTTACACAATGGAATAGTATTCAGTTATTAAAAACAATGAATTCATGAAATTTTTAAGCAAATGTGTGAAACTGGAAAGTATCATTCTGAGTGAGGTAACCCAATCACAAAAGAACACACATGCTCTGCACTCACTGATATGTGGATATTAGCCCAGAATCTTGGAATACCCAAGACACAATTCACATATCAAATGATGGCCATGAATAAGGAAGAAGAAAGTATGGATACTCTGGTCCTTCTTAGGAGTGGGAACAAAATTCCCACAGAAGGCGATACAGAGACAAAGTGTGGAGCAGAGACTGAGGGAAAGACCATCCTGAGACTACCCCACATAGTGATCTATCCCATATACAGTTATAAATCTCAGACATTATTGTTGATGTCCACAAGTACTTGCTGACTGGATTCAGACATAGCTGTCACCTGGGAGGCTCTGCTAGTGAATGACAAATACAGAGAGGGACACTCTCAGTCAGCCATTGAACTGAGCACAGGGTCCCCAATGGGGGAACTCAAGATAGGACCCCAGGAGCTGAAGGGGTTTGCAGCACTATAGGAACAACAATGATATGAGCCATCCAGTGCTCACATAGATCCTAGGGACAAAAAACGTCAACTAGATAGTAAACATGGTGTTAACCATAGCTGTACAGAGGCAGCATAGGATGGCCTTGTTGGACATCAAAGGAAGGAGAGGCCCCTGGTCCTGGAAAGGCTCCATGCATCAGTGTAGGGGAATACCAGGACAGAGAAGCAGGGTTTATTGGGGAACAGGGGGAGGGTAGATGGCTTATGGGACTTTGGGGGGCAGAACCAGGAAAGGGGAAATCACTTGAAATGTGAATAAAGAATATATCTAATTCAAAAAAGACCTCTTCCATTCAAAATCTTCATCCCTTAATTTGACTAGGATTTATGTAGCTGAAGTATTAAATAAATAAATAAATATAACCTACAAAAACAAACAAACAGAAGAACAATGCATATTATTGGTACAGTGACAGGCAGGTAGATCAATGGAATATATTTGAAGACCCAGAAATGAACCTACACACCTATGGTCAATTGATCTCTGACAAAGGAACTAAATAGCTTTTTAAACAAATGGTGCTGGTTCATTGAAAGTCTCCCAACCGAAAAAACACAGGACCAGATGGTTTTAATGCAGAGTTCTATCAGACCTTCAAAGAAGACCTAACACCAATACTCTTCAAACTATTCCACAAAATGGAAATGGAAGGAACATTACCCAAATAGTTCTATGAAGCCACAATTATGCTGATATCAAAACCACACAAAGATCCATGAAAGAAAGATAAATTCAGACCAATTTCCCTTATGAATATTGACGCAATAATACTCAATAAAATTCTTGCCAACCAAATCCAAGAACAAGTGAAAATGATCACTCACCACAATCAAGTGGGCTTCATCACAGGGATGCAGGAATAGTTCAATATACAGAAATCCATCAATGTAATCCACTACATGATCAAACTCAAAAAATATCCCACATGTACCTTTCATTAGATGCTGAAAACACATTTGACACAATTCCACATACCTTCATGTCAAAAGTCTTGGAAAGAACAGCAATTCAAGGTTCATACCTAAACATAGTAAAAGCAATATACAGCAAACCAGTAGCCAACATCAAACTAAATGGAGAAAACTTGAAGCAATCCACCCAAAATCAGGGCCTAGAAAAGGCTGCTCTCTCTCTCCATATCTATGTAATATACTACTAGCTAGAGTAATTAGACAACAAAAGGAGGTCAAAGAGATACAAATTGGAAAGGAAGAAGTCAAACTATCACTATTTGCAGATGATATGATAGCATACTTAAGTGACCCAAAAAACACCACCAGAGAAATCCTACATCTGATAAACAACTTCTGCAAGGTGGCCAGATATAAAATTAACTCAAGCAAATCAGTAGCCCTCCTATACTCAAAGGATAAAGAGGTTGAGAAAGAAATAAGGGAATCAACACCCTTCACAATAGTCACAAACAATATAAAGTATCTTGGTGTGACTCTAACCAAACAAGTGAAAGATCCGTATGACAAAAACTTCAAGTCTTTGAAGAAAGAAAATGAAGAAGACCTCAGAAGATGGAAAGATCTATCATACTCATTGATTGGCAGGCTTAATATAGCAGAAATGGCCATCTGCTAAAAGCAATCTACAGATTTAATGCAATCCCCATCAAAATTCCAACTCAATTTCTCATAGCGTTAGAAAGAGCAATTCTCAAATTCATCTGGAATAACAAAATACTGGGATAGCTAAAACTATTCTCAAAAAGAAAAGAACTTCTGAGGGAGTCAGTATCCCAGACCTCAAACACTACAGAGCAATAGGGATGGTATTGAGCAAAAACTGCATGTTATTGGTACAGTGACAGGCAGGTAGATCAGTGGAATAGAATTGAAGACCCAGAAATGAACCCATATACCTATTGTCTCTTGATCTTTGACAAAGACCTCAAACCATCCAGTGGAAAAAAGAGAGCATTTTAAATAATTAATGCTGGTTCAACTGGTGGTTGGCATGCAGAAGAATGCAAATCAATCCATTTTTTAAAATTTTCAATTTATTCTTTTATTTTATTGAATATAATCTTCATTAACATTTCAAATGCTAAAACCTTTCCAGGTCCCCCCCCCCCCCCTAAAAAAAAATCCCTCCAACCCATCCTCCCATTCCCTACCTCCAAGTATATGCCCCTCTACTCGACCCACTCCCACCACCCTTTAACTTCCCTTTGTTGGGGCATCTATTGAGCCTTCACAGGACCAAGGACCACTCTTCACACTGATGCCTGAGAAGGTATTCCTGTGCCACATTTTTGGCTGGAACCTTGTGTACCCCTTGGTGGATGGTTTAATCCCTAGGAGTCCTGGGGTGTCTGAGTGGCGAACATCGATGCTCTTCTCATGGGGCTCTAAACCCCATCAGCTCCTACGGACCACCCTCCAGCTCCTCCATTGGGGACCTTACACTCAGTCCAATGGTTGGCTGATAGCATCTGGCTCTGTATATGTAAGGCTCTGACAGGTCCCTCCAGAGACAACCATGACATGCTTCTTTTGGTACGCACTTCTTGTCAGCCATAATAATGTCTGGGTTTGGTGACTGTTTATAGGATGGATCCCCAGGAAGGGCAGTCCCTGGATGGCCTTTCCTTCAGTCTCTGCTCCACATTTTGTTTCGTTTATTGTTCCTGTGAATATTTTGTTCCCTTTCTCAGAGGAACCAAAGCACCCCCACACCAGTCCTCCTTCTTCTTGAGCTTCCTGTGGTCTGTGAATTTTAACTTGTTTAGTTTGAGTTTTTGGGATAATATCCACTTATCAGTGAATGCATACCATGTGTTTTCATTTGTGATTGAGTTACCTCATTCAGGATGACACTTTCTAGTTCCATTCATTTGCCTAAGAATTTCATAAACTCATTGATTTTAATAGCTGAATAGTATTCCATTGTGTTTATATACCATAATTTCTGTATCCACTTCTCTGTTGAAGGACATCAGAGTTCTTTACAGCTTCTGGCTATCATGAATAAGGCTGCTATGAACATAGTGGAGCATGTGTTCTTATTGCATGTTAGAGTATCTTCTGGGTATAAGTCCAGGAGTGGTATAGCTGGGTTCTCAGGTATTACTATGTCTAATTTTCTGAGGAAAATTAGATTTTCCTAAAGATTAGATTTTCATCAAATTAGATTTTCCAAACTGATTTCCAGAGTTGTTATACCAGCTGCAATCCCACCAACAATGGAGAAACGTTCCTCCTTTCCCACATCCTCTCCAGCATCTGCTGTCCCCAGAGTTTTTCATCTTAGCCATTCTGACTGGTATAAGGTAGAATCTCAGTGTTGTTTTGATTTGCATTTACCTGATAACTAAGGATGCTGAACATTTCTTTAGGTGCTTTGGAGCCATTTGATTTTCCTCAGTTGAGAATTTCCTGTTTTGCTCTGTACCCCATTTTTAATAGGGTTATTTGATTCTCTAGAGACTAACTTCTTGAGTTCCTTATATACATTTTATATTAGCTCTCTATTGGTTGTAGGGTTAGTAAAGATCTTTTCCCAATTTGTTGGTTGCCATTTTGTCCTATTGACTATGTCCTTTGCCTTACAGAAGCTTTGCAGTTTTATGAGGTTCCATTTATCGATTCTTGTTGTTAGAGCATACACCATTGGTGTTCTATTCAGAAACATTTCCCCTGTGCCCATGTGTTCAAGGTTTGTCCCCACTTTCTCCTCTATAAGCTTCAGTGTTTCTGATGTTATGTGCAGATCTTTGATCCACTCGGACGTGAGTTTTGTACAAGGAGATAAGAATGGGTCAATTTGCATTTTTCTGCATGCAACCTCTAGTTGATCCAGCACCATTTGTTTAAAATGCTGTCTTTTTTCCACTGGATTTTTTCTTAGCTCCTTTGTCAAATATCAAGTGACCGTACATGTGTAGCTTTTTTTCTGGGTCTTTAATTCTATTCCATTGATCTTCCTGCCTGTCTCCATACCAATACCAAACAGATTTTATCACTATTGCTCTGTAGTAGAGTTTGAGGTCAGGGATGGTGATTCCCCCAGGAGATCTTTTGTTGTGGAGAAGAGTTTTTGCTATCCTGGGTTTTTTGTTATTCCAGATGAATTTGAGAATTGCTCCTTCTAGATCTATGAAGAATTGATTTGGAATTTTGATGGGGATTGCATCGAAGCTGTAGATTGCTATTGACAAAATGGCCATTTTTATTATGTTGATCCTGCCAATCCATGAACATGGGAGAGCTTTCCGTCTTCTGAGACTTCGATTTCTTTCTTCAGAAGCTTAAAGTTCTTGTCATAGAGACCCTTCACTTGCTTTGCCAGGGTCACACCTAGGTATGAAATATTATTTGCGACCATTGTGAAAGGTGTCATTTCCCTAATTTCTTTCTTGTGTTGTTTATCCTTTGAGTAGAGGAAGGCTACCGATTTGCTTGATTTAATTTTATATCCAGCCACTTTGCTGAAGTTGTTTATCAGCTTTAGAAGTTCTTTAGTCAAGTCTTGCGATTGCTTAAGTATACTATCATATCATCTGCAAATAGTGACAGTTTGACTTCTTCCTTTCCAATTTGTATTACTTTGACCTCTTTTTGCTACCTGATTGCTCTGGCTAGGGCTTCAAGTATTATATTGAATAGATAGGGAGAGAGTGGGCAGCCTTGTCTGGTCCCCGATTTTAGTGGGATTGCCTCAAGTTTCTCTCCATTTAGTTTGATGTTGGCTGCTGGTTTGCAGTATATTGCTTTCACTATGTTTAGGTATGTGCCTTGCATCCCCGATCTCTCCAAGATTTTTATCATGAAGGGATGCTGAATTTTGTTAAAAGCCTTTTCCGCATCTAATGGAATGACCATGTGTTTTTTTTTTCCTTTAGTTTATTTATATAGTGAATCACATTGACAGATTTATGTATATTGAACAATCCTTGCATCCCTGGGATGAAGCCTACCTGATCATGGTGAATTATAGTTCTGATGCATTCTTGGATTTGGTTGGTCAGGACTTTGTTCAGTATTTTTGCATCAATGTTCATGAGGGAGATTAGTCTGAAGTTCTCCTTCCTTGTTTGGTCTTTGTTTGGTTTAGGTATAAGCGTGATTGTGGCTTCATAGAATGAGTTTGGTAGTGTTCCTTGAGTTTCTATTTCATGGAAAAGTTTGAAGAGTATTTGTATTAATTCTTCTTTGAGGATCTGATAGAATTCCCCACTAAACATATCTGGTCCTGGGCTTTTTTTTTTTTTTTTTTTTGATGGGAGACTATTAATGACTGCTTCTATTTCCTCAGGGTTTGTGGGACTATTTAGATGGTTTATTTGATACTGTTTTAACATTGGCACCTGGTATGTATTTAGAAAGTTATCCATTTCATACAGATTTTCAAACATCCTTGTAGTAGGATCTGATGATTTTTTAAATTTCCACAGTTTCTGTTATGTCTCCCTTTTCATTTCTGATTTTATTAATTTTGAAACTGTTTCTGTGCCCCCTGTTTAGTCTGGCTAAGGATTTATCTATTTTGTTGATTTTTTCAAAGTACCAGCTCCTTGTTTTGTTGATTCTTTGTATAGCTCTTTTTGTTTTTGCTTGGTTGATTTCAGCTCTAAGTTTGATTATTTCCTGCCATCTACTCCTCTTGGGGGTTTTGCTTCCTTTTGTTCTATGTCGCTACCAAATCTGTCCAGCAAAATAAGGGAGACGACATGGGAGACTCTTCTCAATGCAGTTTATTCAGGAACCTTACTTCAGGAAGCTCCCGATCCTAGCCTGTTGCCCCAGTTATATATCCCAGCCTGCACCAATCAGCGACTGCCACGTGGAGGCTCATGATAGGATCAAGATGATGGCCCAAGAGTGGCCTGATATGACGTCAAAGGGCACATGCACACTTATCCAGTGTGTATGTGACTCTCAAAGGGGAACGAGGGGGAGCATTGCTGAGTGTTGCGACTTGGCAACCAGCTCAGGCGCCATTTTAGACTGGCTGCCCATACCCGCTCCCCACATTTCCTCCTTCTTTATTTTACAAAAATGGCAGAGAGAATGCCTGACTTAGGTTGTCCCGTGCAACACTGTTCCTTACCCATCATCAAGATACTAACAGCATTGGTTTGCTCTCTGTCTTAGGTTGGTAACACGTCCACGAGATCTTACCCATCATTAACTACTTCTCTAGCATGCCGAGCCACACTTGAGGGGATTGACCCACCTCAATAGCAGCAAAGGCTTGCACCATTAGTGCTTGTTATCTCGACTGTCTTGTCCTCATTTTACACAGACACCTCAACATGAGGAAGCTGATCAGAGTCAGGCTTATGGCTAGGGACCCAATACCCGCCCACTCCTTCAGATGGGACATGGCTTCGACCCTAAAAGGCAGCTATATCTCCATCAAAAGGTAAAGCAGGAGGCATCAGTGGGAACAGTCCCACCAACAGTATCCATGGCTTCATCTTCCTTGTGCTGTGAAATAGGTCACGTGGCGATTACCCGAATCAATCTTTCAGGGATCCACAGTGGTTTGTCTTGATCCTGTGAAAAGACACAAACAGACCCTCTCGCCCAGATTAACACAGGGTCAGGGCCATGCCATTTTCCTGTCAAAATATCCTTCCACATCACTTGTTCCTTTTCAGTGGTATCAGGATAAGCATGACGCTCAGCAGTGGAGCGCCCTTGTATATCCAATTGAAAAAAATTCAAAGTCAGAAGAGCAAGAGAGACATGTTCTTTAGGGGTTCTGCCTTGACCAGTTCCCCCTTTTTGTTTAAGAAGACATTCTTTGAATGTGCGATGGGCATATTTGATGATACCCTGTCCCTGAGGATTATAGGGTAAGCCATGTACTAAGGAAATTCCCATAACTTGGCAGAAGGCAACAAAGGATGAAGAAGTATATGCTGGACCGTTATCGCTTTTCAGAGAGCTGGGCATACCCCAGGCACTCCAAGCCTCTGGGCAATGAGCAATAACATGTTTAGTAGCCTCTCCACTGTGGAGGGAGGCAAAAATTACACCAGAGCCAGTATCTATAGAAACCTACACAAATCTTAATCTTTTGAATTCTGGTATATGAGTCACATCCATCTGCCAAACATGCAAAGGGCAAAAGCCTCGTGGATTAGCACCCAAAGAGGCTTGTGGAAGTAAAGGGGCACAGGAGGTACAACTTTTTATTATATCCCTGGCTTCTGCCCTAGTGATCATAAATTTAGCCATTAACGTCTTTGAATTTACATGAAAATTGGAATGAAAATTTTGAGCACAATCAAAAGGGGTGGAATTAAAAAACACAAAACTAGAGAACTCGAGAACTAAATGAAAAATTGAACAGGCAGGGCCCTGACGCTTTTCCTGCCACCATTTTTTCTTACTGGGCGCTCATTCATAATGTAATAGAGAGTGTGAATGAGGACCCTGATAGACAGCAGCTTTTGTCAATCGCTGAATATTGCCTCCGCCCTTTGTCTCATGCAGCTGCAATGACCTTGCTTTCCCCTAAAAAGAATTCTTCAAAACCTTCCTCAGTTGTTATAGACAGGTCTGAGTCCCCACCATCTGCTCCTGTGACTTCTCTTTATCCTCCGCTCCTGAGGGATCCATCCCCCTCTGATGTGCCATTAATTAATCCAGTCTTTAATCGATCCCACGATAAAGAGCCTTTAGGTCTCAAGAATACAGCCACCATGGAGGAGGAGGCAGCTAGTCACCATAATTACAACTGATTCCTGTTCGCTCTAGCCCCTCCACGTGGTCATGGCCAGTCTCTACTTATCTACATTCTCTCTCTGCCTTTCTCTGCCTCATCTAACCCATTAACTTTCATCCTCCATCCTGAGTAAACCTTATCCTATACCATGTCTGTGTGTGTGTTCACCTAGGCACCCCCCTTCCCCCATGTTAAATCTTAAACAAGAGAAAAAGCAGGTTTCAGAAAAGCAGTTTTTCCATGTGTAGGACATGGTATCAAAAAAATAAAAAGGTTGAAAGCTATTTCAAAACTCTCCTGGGGAGGAGAGGAAAATGGGAGATGTCCTGTTTCCTCTCTGAAATCTACTGGAGATCTCCTTAGTTCTGGTTACACCAAGTTCCCTCTCTGTCTGTTGTCTGTCTTTGGTGCACCAAAACCGGTCCATATGTGTGTCAATTTGTGTTGTCCATTGTTTTGATTGGCTGAATGATTGTTGTTTTTATGTTTTATGTTAAAAAAGAAAAAAAATGGTAAAAAAGCTTTATCTGCCGGCAATCCTGCCATTCTGCAATTTACACAGAGGAAGCTAATTTAAGGTGCCTCTCTTTCTTAAGTAGGAGTCAAACACAGCTGGAAAAAAAGGCGCTTTTTAAAAAGGCCACCAGCCTCACGTTTTGGTTTAACTTATGAAACTTTGGTTTAACTTATGAAATTCGTGTAATCGCTTTATTCTTGTTTTTTAATTGGTCTTAATGGTATAAGGGTTTATATATCTTGACTATAGAGTTATAAATTAATTGGTTATGATTTAAAAGGTAGAGTGTTATTAAGAAAAGGCTTGTTTAAAACTGGTGATTCAGTGTCAGAGCCGTCTTAACTAGCTACACGTGGCATGACACAACCCAGGAAATATAGGCCTCTAAGATGCTTCTAAATTGGCATGGTGTTTTGTGTGAATCTTGGCCTGGAGATTGGACTTATAAGAAATACGATTTAAAATAATGTCTCTTTAATGAGTTACACTGCCATACACTTGAACATAAGAACTGGCAGACAAACCTTGTGCTGTAAAAATAATACGCTTGCCATTGATTTTTAAAGAAAATAGATTGTTTAAAATTGGGATTTGCTTCCAAAGTTGTAGCTGTGCTCTAATGTTGCAAGAAAAAATTGTGTTACAATAAAAATTGTCAGTGTGTCATTGGCTGCAGTTTTCAGTTTGGATAAAGGCTCACGATTCTTAACATATTTTTAATTAAGATAATTTTAAGACAGATATAGCTGTGGCTATTATAGGCCTATTGCCACTTTTCCACAAGTTTATAGGCTACAATGGTAGGAGCAAAATTTAACCCTCCAAGATTAAAAAGGAGATCTCAGTGGAAATTTATTTGATATCAAACAGGCTCCTTTGACTACTCTGAAACTATGAGTAGAGTTTTCTGGAAACCCTGAAAGTACAGGTTCCTTTTGTTATTTAATCCTCAAAATGTCCTTGCAGGACAGGACAGGCAGGTTTTGGTCTGGTCTTAGATAAAAGGCTCAGATTAGAAGATAGTTACATTTAAGGAGACACATATAACATCCTTGCCAAGGACTCAAGGTGGGTTCTTAGGCAACAAAAATAAAAAAGGAATTTACATTTGAGCTAATGCAAAGTTTAGAGCTGCCTCAGTGAAAGCTAGTGAGGAAGCTTGTGAAAAGCTGTTTTTGCCTTGCAGGCCTCACCTAGGGAATGTTTGGCTAAAAGAACATTCTTGAAATACTTATCCAGGTATGGTTTAAAGTACAGTTCAAGCTGGGTGGTGGTGGCGCACACCTGTAATCCCAGAACTTGGGAGGCAGTGGCAGGTGGATTACTGAGTTCGAGGCCAGCCTGGTCTACAGACTGAGTTTCAGGACAGCCAGGGCTACACAGAGAAACCCTGTCTCAAAAAACCAAAACTAAAATGCAGTTCAAATCTATGAAAGGTCAATAATGTTATATAGAAGTTATAAAGGCATTAATATTTGGCCTGTCTACTCCATACAAAATTATTATAGATTTAAAGGGCTGTTTTTGCTTTACATTCTGATAATTATAAAAGCATTTGCTTCTAACTTTAAAAAAGCAATAAGGCAATTTCATAAGGCAATTTCATTAGAAGGTTTTTTTTTTTTTTTTTTTTTTTCCTCAAGGAATGGCTAGTAGCCTTACCTTAAGTGAGAAAAAATGTTTTGTCTCTGTTTCAATACAAGAAGCTAGGATCTTAAATTTTTCAGTGTATAATGTTCATGGAATGTTTGTTACAGGCTTTTCTCCTAACTATGGACTTTTAGAATTTTTATGTAAATGATTTTTAAAGGTTGTTAGGATATATTAATTAGCTTTATCTTATGTTAACCTCATCTTAAGCTTGCCCCAGGAGGACCCAAACCTCTGTTTTCAATGTAGAAAACGTTTGTTCCTTGTTTCAAACAGCAACTAAATTGGTTATTACAAAACACTGATGGTTGATCTATTACCTTTTAAGGCAAAATTAATAATTGTTTTCTAAAAGATAAATTGTTAAAAATATGCCTCTATACATATTTTTATATTGTTATAGATTTATACATGCATCCTATAAAAATGCATCTACTATGGGTGTAAAGCTCATAATTAGATCACATGTTTATTCTTTTGAGTGTCCCCTTGCTTCAGCACAGATAATTGATTTGGGTGCTGTAGCTGTTCTTTTTAAAATGTTAAAAATCAAACTTTTGATTTATGTATTAATAATATATATATATATATATATATATATATATATATATATATCATGGCTTAAAATTGCTTGAAATTGTTTCTTTTTTAATGCTTCTAATTCTTAACTTTAACAATTATTTATACAAATGCAATTCAAAAAATTAATAAAAAAAATACATGTGGCCATTGACAGCCTTTCAAGCTTTCTAGTTATAACTGTTTTTACATTTGTTATTTTTATACCGAATGTTTCAAATCAGATTGACAAATATTATAACTGATTATTATAGTCAGTCATTTGAGATGTTTTATTAACAATTTGATATTAGTCATATTACTGAGATTCCTCATAATTTGCAGAGACAACATATTATAGAACAGGCCCATAGAACTTTACAGCAATATTTTTATAATAAAAGAGGGGAGAATCACATCTCTATATACCACAAAAATTTTAAAATTTGGATGCCAAGGAACTCCAAAGGATGCTCAAGGATGCTGAGTGTATATGGCATCCTATAACTAGGTATACTGATGCCTAGGCAAGATGGAAGAATTCACTTATTGGCACATGCCATGATCCTGACTTAATTCCTGACTTAATATTGGGGAAGAAAGCATGCCCCCTATGTTTTTTCTGCAGGATGCCGAAGGAACATGCTAGCTGCCAGAGTATGCTAATGCTGAGACTTCTCCCTGGCTCTCCACCTTGCTCCCCAGCCTTTTGGGGCCCCTCGTGGGTCCTTTGTTGCTTTTGTCATTTGGCCCCTGGGCTTTTAACAGATTAACCAGTTTCATTAAATCATAGATCGATTCTGCCTTAAACAAACCAGTTGCAGTCCACTACCATTGGCTAGACATCCGAGGTTCAGCTGAAGACCTCTCTTCCACGGATGCAGAGACAGCAACCATTGGCCTTCAGTTCTCCACCCTTGCTGCAAGCACAGAACCTTCTTGGTTCTGTAAGCTGTAGAGATGTCAATGTCCCGAGGGTGACCTCTTGTTCCTATTAGTGGCTGTGGGCCATAAGCTGTGGAGTAGCCAATGACGGGAAATATTGTGGTGCCACGAGCCAGATGCACACCGCCTATTGGCTACAGGGTGACTCCATGGTGAGATTATTGTGAGTCCACTACTTGTATGCCCATCACAACCACCAAGGGCCCGATGAAGCCATTGGAGTGGGACGTGATGTGATGCCAGGAGTGGGTGCAAATCACATAGCCTAAGGCAGAGGCCCTGCCCTACTAGGATCTAAAAAGGCCTAGTTACTGTGGTGCTGGATGTGGGGGCAAAACCACATAGCCTAAAACAGGCTCTCCACCAACCCTCTTTTTATAGTCACCCCCCTCTTAAGAAAGAAAAAAGGGAGACCAAACTGGAAAAACAGACCCTCAACAGCCCTCATCTTGAAAGTTCACTGACCTTGTGGTTTACAGATGAACCACCCCCTTCTTCACACAAAGCTGATCAGCTAGTTCTCATCCTGGCCAAACACCTGGGGTTGTCTAGGCGGAACGAGCATTCCAGAAACGCTGCTGGAAGCCACAGCAAGCATCCTGATGACCTTTCCTCCTTGGTGCTTTTAGCATCCCCCTCAGCCCCTCCCTGTTTCTTCTTATGGGGGGTTCAAAACCAGCTGTTTTGCGTTTCATTAAAGAGGCTTTGACAAAGAACACCCCATTTGCTTGGCCTCGCTCATTTTTCCCATCCATTTCTCTCTTTCAGGCTTGGTTTCCCCTCGCCTCCCCAAATAACTAGGTTGGGACAAGGGAAGAGGTCTGCTCTCCCAAAACACCACCCACTGCTCCACTACACTCTTAACTGGCTAGTCAGCTCTTCTGCTCAGCCCAACCTGACTCAGTGCAGGGCAATGTGGGTAACCAAGCCAGTGGCACTGTGAAGACTGAGGTAGAACCAGCTGCAGTGGTGGAAAGCCTCTAGTATACAGGCCCACAACTGGCACTACTAACATGGAGCAGAACCAGGTAAAGCATGCTCTCAGCTGAAACCCACATACAGAGACCCACATCGGAACTCCAGATTGCCCAAGACTGTGAGTAATGTGACTTAGTTCAAAAGACTAGGCCTTCTTTTGATCTCTCTCTCTCTCTCTCTCTCTCTCTCTCTCTCTCTCTCTCTCTCTCTCTCTCTCTCTCTTTCTTCTCTCCTCTCTCTCTCCTTCAGCTTCTTTCCCCCCTACCTCAGTTGCTAGCTTTCACTCCCACTGTGGCAGCCAGTTTTGCTGATTCATAGACTCCTCTGCCCTTCCCCCTTCCATGCTCTCCATGTTCCTATGCCTTTCAGAGAGCAGCACCTGCTCTGAACTCTCTGCTTCCTCAGTCAGCCAGACAACATGTGGTTCCCTGAGATCCCTGCAGGCCAAAAAGCCAAATTCACTCTCTCACACAGGTCAGCGAGTGAGCTGCCACCACTTTGGCTAGAAAGCCCCTCATTCCCCCTGTTTCTGATCATGCTATCTATGCTTAATCCTTTGAGCTTTTCTTCAAGGTTGGCCTTTCTTTTTTTTTTTAATTTTTTTATTCGATATATTTTTATTTACATTTCAAATGATTTCCCCTTTCCTAGCCCGCCCCCCCCCACTCCCAGAAAGTCCCGTAAGCCCCCTTCTCTCCCCAGTCCTCCCACCCACCCCTTCCCACTTCCCCGTTCTGGTTTTGCTGAATACTGCTTCATTGAGTCTTTCCAGAACAAGGGGTCACTCTTCCTTTCTTCTTGTACCTCATTTGATGTGTAGATTATGTTTTGGGTTGGCCTTTCATCTCTTTCTGCTTTCAAACAACAACAACAACCACAACCAACCACCCAACCAACCAAAAAAACTGGAACCTGTCTGCTAGAGCACACAGCCACCTCATGGCAGAGAAGCCGTATCCCATCCCCATAAGCCCACCAAAGAAAAGCCATACCTGATGCCCTTAAGCCAAAGGTTTGTAGGCTTAATTTCATGATTTTTAACCCAAAATTTCCATGCTTCTTTATTTAAATGTTTATTTTTTCCCTAATATTCACGATGTATGCCCAAAATTTTCATCTTGCCTAAGATTTCTTCTAAGGTTCACCATTATTCAATCCTTCATTAATAACCAGTTTCCTTTTATAGACCAACTGTTACTGCCTATCCCAGATGCAAAATTCACATCATATTTTGTTGCTCAGCAGACTTAAAGGATGCCTTCCAGGACTAAATCCCTCAAACACCCTTTCTTTTCTAGGATCATAACAATGGGCCATGATATGCTCCCAAACAAACCACTACAGGCTTTACACTTTGGATATACCCTGTGCAGACAGCCCCCTGCTGGGGTCTCACTCCTCTGTTGTGATTACTCTACAGGTTTACAGTGCCTGTTACACAGATCCATCTGAGACCATGCTATCTCCTAAAACCTGCCTGGACAGCAACACTGCCTTCCTCCAGACAGCTCATCTGAATGAAGACTCCTGAGACACATGCTGAGATCCAGAGACTTTTGCTGAACCCCACAGAGGACTGACCTGGGGCTTTCCAGCAACAGATGGACTCTCTTGACAAAGTCAAACTGCTGCTGAACTTGGGGGAAAGTTATATGATAGTAAGAAAAACATGGTTTCTATCTAGATTAATCAATTGCTGTTTAAAACTGATGTTATTACCCTCAAACTGTACTACCCATGGTACAATAAATTGATTCAATAATCCCTTGCTTTCCCAACTTCTATCCTTAACCATCTTAACCACTCTGGCTTAGTGTTGTTACTCCAGCCTTCCCAAAATTTTCACTACAAATGACACAGTCACTCAAGTGACCCCTCTCTTTTTTTAAAAAAAAAAAAAGTAAAGGGAGGAGATGTGGGACTGTGAAAGTCAGTCTGTGTTTTGGTTGAGCGAGGCTTAACCTCCTCAGACCCATTAAATATTCTACAAGGGACAGACTTATTGGCCATGCTCCCAGACACTAGGCATTTGACATGAGGCCCTCAGTTCTCCAAAATTCTGTGGCCATCAGTTACATAGGGCAATGCCCAAAGCCCCAGTGTTCTGGACTCTACCCCCACAATCACCTGGTAACAGCCAGGTATGCTCCTCCCACAGTTACCTGGCAACAGCCAGGTAGGCCCAGCCTACTATAAAAAGGGGTGTTTGCCCCTTCCTCTCTCTTCTTCTTCTTTTTCTATATTTATTTTTTATTTTTATTAGATATATTCTTTATTTACACTTCAAATGTTGTCCCCTTTCCTGGTTCCCCACCCACTCTGAAAAACCCATAAGCCATCTCCCCTCTCCCTGTTCCCCAGTCAACCCTCTCCCACTTCCCTGTCCTGGTATTCCTCTACACTGCAGCATCAAGTCTTATCAGGCCAAGAGCCTCTCCTCCCTTTGGTGTCTAACAAGGCCATCCTCTACTGCCTATGTGTCTGGAGCTATGGGTAACTTCATGTGTATGCTTTGGTTGACAGTTTTGTCCCTGGGAGCTCTGGGGGGTACTAGGTAGCTTATATTGTTGTTTCTCCTATGGCCCTGCAAACCCCTTCAGCACTTTGGGTCCTTTCTCTAGATCCTCCATTGGGGACCCTGTGCTCAGTTCAATGGCTGGTTGAAAGTATCCCCCTCTATATTTGTCATGCACTAGCAGAGCCTCTCAGGTGACAGTTATATCAGGCTCCAGTCAGCAAGCACTTGTGGGCATCCACAATAATATCTGGGTTTTGTAACTCTATATGGGATGGATCCCTAGGTGGGGTAGTTTCTGGATGGTCTTTCCCTCAGTCTCTGCTCCACACTTTGTCTCTGTATCTCCGTTTGTGGGTATTTTGTTCCCACTTCTAAGAGGAACCAGAGTATCCATACTTTGTTCTTCCTCCTTCTTGGGCATCATTTGATAAGTGAAATGTGTCTTGGGAATCCCAAGCTTCTGGGATAATATGCACTTATCAGTGAGTACATACTATGAGTGTTCTTTTGTGATTGAGTTAGCTCACTCAGGATGATATTTTCCAGTTTCATCCATTTGCCTAAGAATTTAATGAATTCATGGCTTTTAATTGCTGAGTCATATTCCATTGTGTAAATATACCACATTTTCATTATCCATTCCTCCATTGAGGGACATCTGGTCTTTTTCCAGCTTCTGGCTATTATAAATAGAGCTCCTATGAACACAGTGGAGCATGTGTCCTTATTACTTGCTGGTGAATCCTCTGGGTATATGTCTAGGAGTAGTATAACAGGGTACTCTGGTAGTATTATGACCAGTTTTCTGAGGAACCACTAAAATGATTTCCAGATTTGTTGTGCCAGCTTGCAATGCCACCAGCAGTGGAGGAGTGTTCCTCTTTCTCCACATCCTCACCAACACCTGCTGTCTCTTGAGTCTTTGATCTTAGCCCTTCTGACTGATATGAGGTGAAATCTCAGGGATGTTTTGATTTGCATTTCCCTGGTGGCTAAGGATGTTAAACATTTCTTTAGGTGCTTCTCAGCCATTTGATATTCCTCAGTTGAAAATTCTTTGTTTAAATCTGTACCCCATTTTTAATAGGGGTATTTGGTTCTCTGGAGTCCAATTTCTTGAGTTCTTTGTATATATTGGATATTGGCCCTCTGCTGGATATAGGGTTGGTAAAGATATTTTCCTAAGTTGTTGGTTGCTGTTTTGTCCTGTTGCCAGTGTCCTTTGCCTTACAGAAACTTTGTAATTTTGTGAGATCCCATTTGTTAGTTCTTGATCTTAATAAGCTATTGTCATTCTGTTCAGGAAATTTTCCCTGTGCCCATGTGTTCAAGGCTCTTTCCCAGTTTCTTTTCTATTAGTCTTCGTGTGTCCAGTTTTATGTGGAAGTGCTTGATCTGCTTGGACTTGAGTTTAGTACAAGGATAGAAGAATGGTTCAATTTACATTCTTCAGCATGCTAGCCCTCAGATGAACCAGCACCACTTGTTGAAAAGGCTATCTTTTTCCACTGCATGGTTTTAGCTCCCTTTCCAAAGATCAAGTGACCATAGGTGTGTGAGTTCATTTCTGGGTCTTCAATTCTATTCCAATGATCTACCTGCCTGTCACTGTACCAATACCATGTAGTTTTAAACACTATTGCTCTGTAGTACTGCTTGAGGTCTGGGATACTGATTCCCCTAGAAGTTCTTTTACTGTTGAGAATAGTTTTAGCAATCCTGGACTTTTTGTTATTACAGATGAATTTGAGAGTTTCTCTTTCTAACTCTATGAAGAATTGAGTTGAAACTTGGATGGGGATTGCATTGAATATGTAAGTGCTTTTGGCAAGATGACCATTTTTACTATATTAATCCTGCCAATCCATGAGCATGGGACGTCTTTCCATCTTCTGAGATCTTCTTCAGTTTCTTTCTTCAGAGACTTGAAGTTCTTGTCATACAGATCTTTCACTTGTTTGGTTAGAGTAACACCAAGATACTTTATTATATTTGGGGCTATTTTGAAGGGTGTCCTTTCCCTAATTTCTTTCTCAGTCTGATTATCCTTTGAGCATAGGAAGGCTACTGATCTGTTTGAGTTAATTTTATATTCAGCCACTTTGCTGAAGTTGTTTATCAGCTGTAGGAGTTCTCTGGTGGTGTTTTTGGGTTGCTTAAGTATACTATCATATCATCTGCAAATAGTGATAGTTTGAATTCTTCCTTTCCAATTTGTATCACTTTGACCTCCTTTTGTTGTTTAATAGCTCTAGATAGAATTTCAAGTACTATATTGAATAGATATGGAGAGAGATGGTAGCCTTGTCTAGTCCCTGAGTTTAGTGGGATTGCTTCACATTTCTCTCCATTTAGTTTAATGTTGGGTACTGGTTTGCTATATATTGCTTTCACTATGTTTAGATATGGACTTGAGTTCCTGTTCTTTCCAAGAGTTTTAGCATGAAAGGATGATGAATTTCAGCATCTCATGAAATAATGACTATGTGTTTTTATTCTTTGAATTTGTTTGTGTGGTGGATTACATTTATGGTTTTCCATATATTGAACCATACCTGCATCCTTGGGATGAAGCCTTCTTGATTGTGGTGACTGATGGTTTTGATGTGTTCTTGGATTCAGTTGACAAGAATTTTATTGAGTATTTTTGCATCAATATTCATAAGGGAAAATGGTCTGAAGTTCTCTTTCTTTGTTGGATCTTGTATGGTTTTGGTATCAGTGTAATTGTCACTTCATAGAAAGAGTTGGGTAGCTTTCTTTCTGATTCTATTTTGTGGAATAGTTTGAAGAGTGCCCCAACCCGTGGGACAGTCAAAGGGGTTCCCTGTACCACCTAGGAGATAATGGGGGACAAAAGTTGCAAGAGACAGACAGCAAGACAGGATTCTGATCAAGCTGTCAAATTTTATTTTCACACAATGCAATATAAAGGAAAGCAAGCAAGGTGTAGGGAGGGGGTAAAAGGGGGCAAGACATTGTCTTTAGGAAACAGTCTCTCAGGGGGCAAGCATTGTCCCTAAGGAATTGGCTCTCAGAATCTTAAGGGAAAGCTGCCTACAACTGCAGGAGGTTGGCTAACTAAAATGGTCAAGAGGAGGTGAAGTGGAAAGATGTTGCTATGGTAACCTAATTACAGGTGAGCTCTGTTTGTTGTAACCAACTCGGGTGAGCTCTGTATCTACTGACCAATTTTCTATTTGGCAAACCTGAAAGCTAGTATTTTTCCTTCTAAAAACAGGCTTTAGCATGTAAGATGGCTGAAAGGAGAAGGTTTTGAGATCTATGTGAGAATGGCACCCGATAGAAGCGTATTGGTGTTAGGCCTTCTTTGAACGTCTGATAGAATTCTGCACTAAAACCATCTTGTCCTGTGCTTTTTTTTTTTTTTTTTTTTTTTTTGGTTTTCATGCTTTCAGTGACAGCTTCTATTTCTTTAGGGGTTATGGACATGTTTACATTGTCTAACTGATCCTTATTTAACTTTGATATTAGGTATGGGTCTAGGAAATTGTCCATTTCATCCAGATGTTCCAGTCATGTTGAATATAGGTTTTTGTAGTAGGATCCGATGATTTTTTTAATTTCCCCAGTTTCTGTTGTTATAGTTCCCTTTTCATTTCTGATTTTGTTAATTTGTATAATGTCTCTGTGCCCGTTGGTTTGTCTGGCTAAGGGTTTATCTATCTTGTTGATTTTCTCAAAGAACCAGGTCCTGGTTTTGTTGATTCTTTGTATAGTTCTTTTTGTTTCTTCTTGGTTGATTTCAGCCCTGAGTGTGATGATTTCCTGCCTTTTACTCCTCTTGGCTGTATTAGCTTCCTTCTGTTCTTGAACTTTCAGGTGTGTTGTTGAGCTCCTGGTGCATGCTCTCTCTAGCTTCTTTTTGGCAGCACTCAGAGGTATGAGGAAACTATTAGCACTGCTTTCATCATGCCCCATAAATTTTGGTATGTTGTGCCTTCATTTTCATTAAATTCTAAAAAGTCTTTGCTTTTGTTCCTTATTTTTTCCTTGTCCAAGGTGCCCATGGTACCCTAAGCTCATTGGGATGATGTGCTATGAACTTTAGCCCTAAGACAAATGGACTTAAAAGTTTATTGTGATGTCCTAGTATCATTATTCACAAAGGCATAACTATAGTAGGCCAGTTTTCTGTTTCTTTTTTGCATAACCAGATGGCCAGAGAATTGGTCCATACTCTTGCATTGATAAAAGTTCAAACAAATGGACAAATAACACAGGTTATCTCTTTGAAGTTACTGTTTTTATCTTCTTTAATCAAACTGGAAGCCTTCTATTCATTCATGGTGGGGATGACATCCAAGAGCAAAGCAGTTTTTGTAGGTGAGCTGAGGAACACTCATGGAACATTATGCAAGTTGAAAGATGGAATAAAACATGAGAGTACATCTACTATGTAGCTATTTTCATATTTCCTGTGGTATCTTGTATGAATATTTCTGTTATATTGTAGAAATTTTCTAAGTATTGCCCTCGGCATTAGAGTGCATCTCTGATATTGCCTTGTGACATTATAGATATTTTAAGTTTCAAGATTCATTTATATTATTTAAAGGGGATAATATGTTCAGAACACTATAACAGATTACTTAGTTAAGCACCTGATATACAATAAAACTTGTTTTTCACACATATGGAAATTGGGAAATTTAAAATTAAAAAAACAACAGTTTTGGTTTCTACTGACAGCTAGTTTCCTGGTTCATAGCTGGAACTTTTCTACTATGATCTCCTTTGTAGTAGAGACAAGAAAGCTCCCTAGACTTTTCTGTCTCTCTCTTTTTTAAAAAGATTTATTTATTATTATATCTACATACACTGTAGCTATATTCAGACATACTAGAAGAGGGCATCATATCTCGATAGAGATGGTTGTGAGCCACCATGCAGTTGCTGGGATTTAATTCAGGATCTTCAGAAGAGCAGTCAGTGCTCTAACCTGCTGAGCCATCTCTCCATTCTGGGTTTTCTGTTTCTATAAGAAGCTTTATTTCTGATAGCAACTCCTCCCTTTTTATTAAGGTCACATTGTTTACAACATTTTAACATAGAAATCAGGAGGAGAAAAGTGTTCACATGACAGGAGACCATTTCAGTCAGTGTGTAGTAGCAAGATAAAATTTTCTCTCCAGTAGAAAGTTCCATGTCTAAAATCTAAGTGGTGATTTCTGAGTGGTGAGTAGAGACTTTCATGGAAAGCTCCAGCCTGTACCAAAAGGAATCTCTAATAGCCACATACATTCTAGCATTTGTGAAATTAATGTAGCATTTATAGACACAGGTATCATAAATCTACACAAGAACTTAAGTTCTATAAAGAAACAATGTATGAATAAATAGTTATTTCATAACTTATTAGATAATTCAGGAGTTGATTTTTGAATGGTTGTATTAACTTACAGAAATGTAAACACCAAACTGAAGTTAAAAAATTATGTCATTTAAAAGAGAGGAGGATAGAATTACAGATAACATGAGGTATATGAGTTTCAGATAAAACTATTCACAGTATAATTTTGATCAAAGAAAGAAGAATAAACTGGATAAAAGCTGTACATGATTAAGGGACAGAATTTCTTTAGCCTACTGCTTTACTTTTGTCATTTCACAATGCTAAAACCAGTGAAATTATCACCTTAAAAAAAGTATTGTCCCAAGAATTTTTAGGGCTTTCTTGATGTCTTTGTTTCTCAAGCTGTAGATGAAAGGGTTCAGCATGGGGGTGACCACTGTATACATTACTGAGGCTACCATGTCCTTCCAAGAAGAGGAAGTAGCATCAGAACTAAGGTACACACCAAGGCCTGTTCCATAGAATAAAGAAACCACTGATAGATGAGACCCACAGGTAGAAAATGCTTTATATTTTCCATCTGTTGATGGAATTCTCAAAATAGAGGAAACAATTTTAGAGTATGTATAAAGGATCCCCGAGAAAGGAACAAAGCCAAGGACACATGTTTCTATATAAAGAAGAATATGATTGATTTGTGTATCTGAGCAGGCTATAGTGAGGGCTCTAGCATATTCACAGTAAAAGTGTTTAATTATGTGATTGGTACAGAAGGAGAGCTGCAACATTAATAGACTGTGCATCAGAGAATATGAGAAGCTAATGAACCAGGACACAAGAATGAGCAAGCCAGTTAGTTGGGAATTCATAATGACTGGATAGTGAAGGGGGTAGCAGATAGCCACAAATCTGTCATAGGCCATCAAAGTGAGTAGAAATGTGTCCATGCCTCCAAAGACCATGAAAAAATACATCTGGGTGATGCATTCTGCATAGGTGATGGACTTGCTCTGTGTTTGAATGTTCACCACCATCTTAGGGATAGTCGTAGAGATGAAACAAATGTCAGAA
Source organism: Apodemus sylvaticus (assembly GCF_947179515.1). Lineage (NCBI taxonomy): Eukaryota > Metazoa > Chordata > Mammalia > Rodentia > Muridae > Apodemus > Apodemus sylvaticus. Next base: position 114,711,566 of record NC_067478.1, on the reverse strand, counting down.
AAGGACAGATTAAATAGAAAGAAGTACATGGGAGTATGCAGGTGAGAGTCAATGCTGACGGCCAGAATGATGAGCAGATTCCCAAGCACAGCGACCACAAACATGAACAGAAACAGTCCAAATAGCACGGGTTGATGCCTGGGATTTTGGGAAAATCCCAGAAGTAAAAATTCTAAAATACTCGTTTGGTTTTGTGATTTCATGTTGTTGACAAATAAGCTAGACACCTATGGGAGAGAAAGATTGGGAAACATACACCACAGTCTCTAATGTCTCTGTCCTTTTATGTATTGGGATAATTGTACATAAGGGTTTTATTTCTTTAAAAATTAGGAATCATGCATTTTAACATTCATTAAAAAGACTGTTAATATTAACCTTTCTTTTCAGAGACTTTTTCTCTTATTTCTACTTAGAACTACTAACTCTACAAATTTTAAACCACATGAAGACCACATAACCTCTGGAGGTATTTAGCTAACAGCAGTCAATTTCTAAAAGTACTGTAAATCCTTTCTCTATGATGGATCCACTCTGGTTCCCAATCCTACTTCTCAACATTTTTCAGTGCTTACACTAAATTCAGAACATTCAGAAAGGTTTCTGTTTGTGAACATGATCATACCTTCTCTGTATCCATTCCTTTTGAAATCTCATTCTTCTTTTAGACACCATTATCTTCTTAATGCCTTCCTGTTTTGTGTATGTGATATATTTTTTTGGCTGTCTGATTGACTCCCATTCCTATCAGGTCTCAATACCAGGTGATTATTTGACATAGAGGAAGATATTCACACCACTTTGACAGCCGAGTTAATGAATCAATGAACATACAAACAAATAACTTTCTACTTTTATAGCATTTCCACTATAATGCTGCCCAAATCTCCCCAATATATATAATCTGCCCAATATTCTCAACAATTGTAGCTCTAAAGAAAACTACTATAGAGAGACAAGATAAGTAAGATAGGAGGAAGGTATAGACGAAAATATCTCCACTTATTACTCTGACCCTTCAATCAATTCTAATTCATTCATTTCCCAGCACAGATACATACATGTCCCAACAGGTTATCTTATTTTCCCCTTAAATTAAAAATATATATATATTCCAATATATAATGGAATCTTACCATGTACCTTGCCTATAGAAGTATCAACAATAATGTTTTTCTGAGTCGTCAACTCATGGCTCGTGGTTATTTCCTAAAAACCTTTCAGTGAAGCCTTGATAGATGCCCCAGAATTTAGAGAATTGAGGGCGGGGAGGTGAGATTGGGGTGGGCAAAGGAACACCCACATAGAAGCAGGGGTTGGGAAGATGGGATAGGAGGTTTCTTGGAGCCTCCAAAAAAAAGTTTGAGAGTGCATACACTAGCAGCTTAATAGCACACCTGTAAGTGCTAGAACAGAAAGAAGCTAATATACTTAAGAGGAGTAGACAGCAGGAAATCATCAAACTCAGGGCTGAAATCAACCATGTAGAAACAAAGAGAAGTATTCAAAGAATCAACAAAACCTGGATATGGTTCTTTGAGAAAATCAACAAGATAGAAAAACCCTTAGCCAGACTAACCAAAGGGTACAGAGACAGTATTCAAATTAACAAAATCATAAATGAAAAGGGAGATATAACAACCAAAATGGAGGAAATTAAAAAAAAATCATCAAATTGTCCTTCAAAAGCCTCTACTCAACACAACTGAAAAATCTGGATAAAACAAGCAATTTTCTAGACAGATACCAAATACCAAAGTTAAATAAGCATCAGATAGGACATCTAAACAGTCTCATAACCCCTAAAGAAAAAGAAGCAGTCATTGAAAGTCTCTCAACTAAAAACAGCACAGGACCAGATAATTTTAGTCCAGAAATCTATCTGACCTTCAAAGAAGACCTAACACCAATAGTCTTCAAACTATTCCACAAAATAGGAACAGAAGAAACACTACCCAACTTGTTCCATGAAGTCACAACTATGCAGAACCACACAAAGATCCAACACTACACCAAGCCAACACCACACAATATCAAAAGCACACAAAGATCTAACAAAGAAAGAGAACTTGAGACCAATTTCCCTTATAAATATCAATGAGAAAATATTCAATACAATTCTCACCAACCGAATCCAAGAACACAACAAATGATCACTCACCATGATCAAGTAGGCTTCATCCCAGGGATGCAGGGATGGTTAAATATATGGAAATCCATCAATGCAATCCACTACATAATCAAACTCAAAGAATAAAAACCACATGGTCATTTCATTAGATGCTGAAAAAGCATTTGACAAAATTCAAAATCCTTTCTTTCATGCTATAAGTCTTGGAAAGATAAGGAATTTAAGGCCCATACCTAAACATAGTAAAAGCAATATACAGCAAACCAGTATATCATCCTGAAAGAGGTAACCCAACCACAAAAGAATACACATGTTGTGCACTCACTGAAAAGTGGATATTAGTCCAGAAGCTTGGAATACCCAAGACACAATTCACAGATCAAATGAATCTTAAGAAGAAGGAAGAAGAAAGTATGGACACACTGGTCCTTCTTAGAAAGGGGAACAAATTACCCACAGAAGGATATACAGAGACAAAGTGTGGAGTAGAGTCTGAGGGAAAGGCCATCAGGAGACTGTCCCAACTAGGGATCCATCCTATATTCAGTTATAAAAGACAGACTTCATTGTGGATGCCCACAAGTACTTCCTGACCAAAGCCTGATATAGCTGTCACCCGGGAGGCTCTGCTAGTGCATAACAAATACAGAGGTGGTCACTCTTAGCCATCCATTGACCTGAGCACAGGGTCCCCAATGGAAGAGCTAGAGAAAGGACCCATGGTGCTGAAGGGGTTTGCAGGGCCACAGGAAGAACAACAATATGAGTCACCCAGTACTCCCACAGTTCCACACGACTAAACCATCAACCAAAGAGTACACATGGCTCCAGATGCATAGGCAGCAGAGGACAGCAGATGACCTTGTTTTGGACATCAAAGGGAGGAAAGGCCCTTTGCCCTTGGAAGACTTGATGCTGCAGTGTAGGGGAGTACCAGGACAGAGAATAAGGAGTGGGTTGATTGGGGAACAAGGGGAAGGGAGATGGCTTAGTGGATTTTCTGGGGGAGGGGACCAGGAAAGGGGATAACATCTGAAATGCAAATAAAATATATATTAAAAAATTAAAAAAAAACATTAGTGTTCCCAGATCCGAAGCAGTTCTCAAATTTCTTTTAAACTGTCTTCAAAATGTATTGTTATGGCCTTGGCATATGTATCAGAATAGAGTGTATACCTAGTCTACGCAATAAAAACACATAGAAAAAGCCAAAGCCTTAGCTCACAGTATCAAAAATAAAGCTAACACCGACTCAAACAACACTTTGCAGTTTGGCAAAAAATAAATCATATTTGTGTTGTTTTGCTAAATAAACATGTTGCCAAGCTGTCTTCTGTACATTTATGCTTATCCCAATGGGATAGTTCTGCTCTCAGTCTTAGCCAGAGACTCTTCTCTGTGAAGTGGGCAGCAGTTAAAATGATGACTTACAAGCTATCAAAGCACTGACAGTAAGTTAATGTTCAGGCTTCAGCCTTAAACAGGATAACTACAACAGCACCCTACTCACTCAATAGAGGCTCAGAGAACATCACAGAAGTGGGCAAACATCTTAAGATGCAGAGGATGTTCTGAAATGTTGTCTGCTAGATATGAGGTGGTCATTATATTCAAACACTCACTGTACAAGGTCAAGCCAGCTTGGCCAGTCAGCATTAAAGGAGACTGAACTAATGAATCCTTAGAATTACAAAAAGAGAAGACAAAATATGAAGGTGAAAGGAGGAGATCCTGGGGATTACCTGAGAGAGCAGAAAGGGGAACTGAAGTTGATATTATCTAAATAAATCAAAGAATAAACAAAAGATATGAAAGAAAAATCATCTCTTTCAGGCATTCAGCCCATCTCCTTTTCCACTACTGTCAAGAATATTGCAAAAATGCTATAGTACATGTTTCTGCCTTGTGCCTATTATAAAGAATTTAAAAATTGAGAAAGGGTTAAGAAATCAGCCCATTTTATTTGTCTAACATACATGTTTTTCTTCACTAATACTCAAGATTCTAAATAAATATTTAAAAATAAAAATTAAAATGTTTATATTCCTTTTGCTCAATAGAGTAATGAAATTCAAGTGGACACAGACACAAATTCATCTGTATCTATGTAGAGGATTCTTAACAAATAGAAAGGAAATAGTTGGTGTTAGAACAAAATGTCCAATCACCTGCTTCTCAGCATAGTTCTCATCATTGCCACATGCCTGATTCTTCTCTCGTTTGATATGTATGCAAAGACCCTGATGCAAAGACCCTCTATAAGTATTTAGTGCACACCATAGGGGATAATAATTGAAGGTATTTTGTGAATTCTGCTTATTTGAGAAATGGTTAATAAAATGTTTGTCCACCATCATTCCCTATCAGGGAAGACACAACAATAAAAAATGTTAATAACCATTCTACTCCAGATGTTCTGACCCCTGAGATTTCCCCAAACGTGGAAAACTCAACTGAATAATGGTTTAACTTTTGGTAGTGGGGTACTGCATGCATTTACTTCCAGTTATGTTAAAAAAAAAAAAACAACACCTTTTTCTCTAAATTTGTTCTCAGCTTCACACTTTACACCAGAGACAGGAATAGTCTGTCTATAGATAAATTCATGTTTTAGAAACTAATTTCTTTGATAAAAGTAAGCCGACTCTTTCTTCTTGAAGATAAATTCTAGCAAACACAACTTACAAAAGGAAACTAGGTATAGGAAGGGAGGCTGGTCTATCAGGAGAAACCTGAGATAGTTCCAAACAAGCGAGTGTGAAAGAAAAGCCAAAAATGTTTTTTTCTAGGCTGAAGGAGAATTGTAGCTCTGGCTTTCTTAGTGTGGATAATATGATAAAAGAAGTAGAAGAGAACAACTTCACTGTAAATTATGTCACAAGACTCTACCATGCACAACTCATTGTCATATCTAAGTTTCTCAAGTATTTTATCCAGGAGAATCTTTGGGTATCAGAGTGTCATGTTGTAACCTGCAAAAACCCCATTTTAGCTCCTCTGCAATCTACCCTCAGTAATAAATATCCAAAGTAAATGGTCACTATGAAAATGTGACTTGAAGCAAATATCCTAGTGACTACATTTTCAGCTATTACTCATAAAAGCAACATCTACATGAAATAACAGAGTTTTCCCTTTCCTATGTTGAAGAGTTAATACTCTTCCTACCAACCACTTCATTCTCCAACATTTTCCTTCAACATCTATTGGACTATATAGGTTTGGCAATATATACTCACCATGGTCTAACTCCTTTGAATTTTACTTGTTCAAGGAACATTGGTTATGAGAGACAGAAGCTCTGTCCTCAAGAAAAAGGTGAAAGAACCAAACATGGAGAAAAGAACCTGGATGATTCCTTCTGGGAAAGACATGAGGTATGTTCAGGCTTGGTAACTATAGAGTTATAGGTGCACCCTGGGAGTTGTATCCCTCTGAAGCTTATTATACAAATTGATCATCAGTATGTTCATTCCCTGCTCCTCAAGGGCAGAGAATACATGTCATTAAACTGAAGAAAGGGCTCTAACATCTCAATTTCTTATCCATTGGAGAAAATTAGTGAATATACTATGATTACTCTCACGTCTTTCTTCTCTGAGAAAGAGTCACCAGAATTTCCAAGATCACCTACTGATGGTACATGTTAAATTTTTCTGAGTTGTACTTTACTAGTGAGGATGAGTATCATGGAGTCTCAGAATTCAGTAGGTTTCAAATTCTCAGATATTAGAGTAATGTTGATTTCTTTGTTCATATGTGAAGTAGTAGTAGATCTGAGTCATACAGAAGACTTATTTATATATTTTGTAGGTATTTTTTATTCGATATAATTTTTTTTACACTTCAAATGATTTCCCCTTTTCTAGCCCCCCACTCCCCGAAAGTCCCATAAGACCCTTTCTCTTCCCCTGTCCTCCCACCCATCCCTTCCCATTTCCCCGTTCTGGTTTTGCCAAATACTGCTTCACTGAGTTTTTTCCAGAACAAGGGGCCACTCCTCCTTTCTTCTTGTACCTCATTTGATGTGTGGATTATGCTTTGGGTATTCCAGTTTTCTAGGTTAATATCCACTTATTAGTGAGTGCATACCATGATTCACCTTTTGAGTCTGGGTTACCTCACTTAGTATGATGTTCTCTAGCTCCATCCATTTGCCTAAGAATTTCATGAATTCATTGTTTCTAATGGCTGAATAGTACTCCATTGTGTAGATATACCACATTTTTTGCATCCACTCTTCTGTTGAGGGATACCTGGGTTATTTCCAGCATCTGGCAATTATAAATAGGGCTGCTATGAACATAATAGAGCATGTATCCTTATTACATGGTGGGGAATCCTCTGGGTATATGCCCAGGAGTGGTATAGCAGGATCTTCTGGAAGTGAGGTGCCCAGTTTTCGGAGGAACCGCCAGACTGATTTCCAGAGTGGTTGTACCAATTTGCAACCCCACCAGCAGTGGAGGAGTGTTCCTCTTTCTCCACACCCTCTCCAACACCTGCTGTCTCCTGAATTTTTAATCTTAGCCATTCTGACTGGTGTAAGGTGAAATCTCAGGGTTGTTTTGATTTGCATTTCCCTAATGACTAATGAAGTTGAGCATTTTTTAAGATGCTTCTCTGCCATCCGAAGTTCTTCAGGTGAGAATTCTTTGTTTAACTCTGTACCCCATTTTTTAATAGGTTTGTTCGGTTTTCTGGAGTCTAACTTCTTGAGTTCTTTATATATATTGGATATTAGCCCTCTGTCTGATGTAGGATTGGTGAAGATCTTTCCCCAATTTGTTGGTTGCCGATTTGTCTTCTTGATGGTGTCCTTTGCCTTACAGAAACTTTGTAATTTTATGAGGTCCCATTTGTCAATTCTTGATCTTAGAGCATATGCTATTGGTGTTCTGTTCATAAACTTTCTCCCTGTACAGATGTCCTCAAGGGTCTTCCCCAGTTTCTTTTCTATTAGCTTCAGAGTGTCTGGCTTTATGTGGAGGTCCTTGATTCATTTGGATTTGAGCTTAGTACAAGGAGACAAGGATGGATCAATTCGCATTCTTCTGCATGCTGACCTCCAGTTGAACCAGCACCATTTGTTGAAAAGGCTTTCTTTTTTCCATTGGATGTTTTCAGCATCTTTGTCGAGGATCAAGTGGCCATAGGTGTGTGGGTTCATTTCTGGATCTTCAATCCTGTTCCATTGATCCTCCTGCCTGTCACTGTACCAATACCATGCAGTTTTTAACACTATTGCTCTGTAGTATTGCTTGAGGTCAGGGATACTGATTCCCCCAGACTTTCTTTTGTTGCTGAGAATAGTTTTAGCTATCCTGGGTTTTTTGTTGTTCCAGATGAATTTGATAATTGCTCTTTCTAACTCTGTGAAGAATTGATTTGGGATTTTGATGGGTATTGCATTGAATCTGTATATTGCTTTTGGCAAAATGGCAATTTTAACTATATTGATTCTACCGATCCATGAGCATGGGAGGTTTTCCCATTTTTTGAGGTCTTCTTCCATTTCCTTCTTCAGAGTCTTGAAGTTCTTGTCATACAGATCTTTCACATGTTTGGTAAGAGTCACCCCAAGATACTTTATACTGTTTGTGGCTATTGCGAAGGGGGTCATTTCCCTAATTTCTTTCTCAGCCTGCTTATCATTTGAGTATAGGAAGGCCACTGATTTGCTTGAGTTGATTTTATAACCTGCCACTTTGCTGAAGTTGTTTATCAGCTGTAGGAGCTCTCTAGTGGAGTTTTTTGGGTCACTTAGGTAGACTATCATGTCATCTGCAAATAATGATAGTTTGACTTCTTCCTTTCTGATTTGTATCCCTTTGACCTCCTTATGTTGTCGAATTGCCCGAGCTAGTACCTCAAGTACAATATTGAAAAGATAAGGAGAAAGGGGCCAGCCTTGTCTGGTCTCTGATTTCAGTGGGATTGCTTCATTTTTCTCTCCATTTAGTTTGATGCTGGCTACCGGTTTGCTGTATATTGCTTTTACTATGTTTAGGCACGGTCCTTGAATTTCTGTTCTCTCCAAGACTTTAAGCATGAAAGGATACTGAATTTTGTCAAATGCTTTTTCAGCATCCAATGAAATGACCATGTGGTGTTGTTCTTTGAGTTTGTTTATGTAGTGTATTGCATTGATGGATTTCCATATATTGAACCAACCCTGCATTCCCGGGATAAAGCCTACTTGATCATGGTGGATGATCATTTTGATGTGTTCTTGGATTCGATTGGCAAGAATTTTATTGAGTATTTTTGCATCGATGTTCATAAGGGAAATTGGTCTGAAGTTCTCTTTCTTTGTTGGATCTTTGTGTGGTTTTGATATCAGCATAATTGTGGCTTCGTAGAAGGAATTGGGTAGTGTTCCTTCTGTTTCTATCTTGTGGAATAGTTTGAAGAGTATTGGTGTTAACATTATGGGACTGTTTAGATGGTCTAGTTGGTCCTGATTTAATTTTGGTATTTGGTAACTGTCAAGGAAATTGTCCATTTCCTCCAGATTCTCCAGTTGTGTTGAGTACAGGCTCTTGTAGTAGGATCTGATGATTTTTTGGATTTCCTCAGTTTCTGTTGTTATATCTCCCTTTTCATTTCTAAGTTTGTTAATTTGGATACTTTCTCTGTGCCCTTTGGTCTGTCTGGCTAAGGGTTTATCTATCTTGTTTATTTTTCTCAAAGAACCAGCTCCTGGTTTTGTTGATTCTTTGTATGGTTCTCTTTGTTTCTACTTGATTGATTTCAGCCCTGAGTTTGATGATTTCCTGCCTTCTACTCCTCATGGGTGAAATAGCTTCTTTTTGTTCCAGGGCTTTCAGGTGTGTCATTAAGCTGGTAATGTATGCTCTCTCCATTTTCTTTTTGGAGGCACTCAGGGCTATGAGTTTTCCTCTTAGCACTGCTTTCATTGTGTCCCATAGATTTGTGTATGTTGTGTCTTCATTTTCATTGTGTTCTAAAAAGTCTTTAATTTCTTTCCTTATTTCTTCCTTGACCAAGGTATCATTGAGTAGAATATTGTTCAGTTTCCACGTGTATGTGGGTTTTCTGTTGTTTTGATGCTATTGAAGACCACTTTTACTCCATAGTGATCTGATAGGAGGCATGGAATTAGTTCGATCTTCTTATCTTTGTTGAGGTCTGTCTTGTGACAAATTATATGGTCGATTTTGGAGAAGGTACCATGAGGTGCTGAGAAAAAGGTATATTCTTTTGCTTTAGGATAGAATGTTCTATATATATTTGTTAAATCTAATTGGTCCAAAGCTTCAATTAGTTTCATTGTGTCCCTGTTTAGTTTCTGTTTTCCTGATCGGTCCATTGAGGAAAGTGCAGTGTTGAAGTCACCCACAATTAATGTGTTAGTTGCAATGTGTGCTTTGAGTTTCAATAAAGTTTGTTTTACGAAAGAGGGTGCCCTTGCATTTGGAGCATAGATGTTCAGGATTGAGAGTTCTTCTTGTTGTATTTTTCCTTTGACCAGCAAGAAGTGTCCCTCAGAGTCTCTTTTGATGACTTTGGGTTGAAAATCAATTTTATCTGATATTAAAATGGCTACTCCAGCTTGTTACCTGAGACCATTTGCTTGTAAAATTGTCTTCCAGCCTTTTACTCTAAGGTAGTGTTTGTCTTTGACCCTGAGGTGTGTTTCCTGTAAGCAGCAAAATGTAGGATCCTGTTTACGTATCCAGTCAGTTAGTCTGTGTCTTTTTATTGGGGCATTAAGTCCATTGATGTTAAGAGATATTAAGGAATAGTGATTGTTACTTCCTATCATTTTTGACGTTATTTTTAAAATTTGATTGCTGAACTTCTTTTGGGTTTGATGAAAGGTTACTATCTTGCTTTTTCCAGGGTGAAGTTTCCCTCCTTGTATTGGTGTTTTCCTCCTATTATCCTTTTTAGGGCTGGGTTTGTGGATAGATATTGGGTAAACTTGGTTTTGTCATGAAATATCTTAGTTTCTCCATCTACGGTGATTGAGAGTTTTGCTGGATATAGTAGTTTTGGCTGGCATTTGTGTTCTCTTAGAGTCTGCATGAGATCTGCCCAGGACCTTCTAGCCTTCATAGTCTCAGGTGAAAAGTCTGCTGTGATTCTGATAGGTCTTCCTTTATATGTTACTTGGCCTTTTTCTCTTACTGCCTTTAATAGTCTTTCTTTGTCTAGAACATTTGGTGTTTTGATTATTATGTGACGGGAAGTATTTCTGTTCTGGTCCAGTCTGTTTGGAGTTCTGTAGGCTTCTTGTATATTCATGGGCATCTCTCTCTTTAGGTTAGGGAAGTTTTCTTCCATAATTTTATTGAAGATATTTGCTGGCCCTTTAAGTTGTAAATCTTCACTCTCATCTATGCCTATAATCCTTAGGTTTGGTCTTCTCATTGTGTCCTGGATTTCCTGGGTATTTTGGGTTACAAGCTTTTTGCATTTTGCATTTTCTTTAACTGTTGAGTCCATGGTTTCTATGGAATCTTCAGCATCTGAGATTCTTTCTTCTATCTCTTGTATTCTGTTGTTGATATTTGCATCTCTGTCCCCTGATTTCTTCCCAAGGCTTTCTATCTCCAATGTTGTCTCCCTTTGAGTTTTTTTAGTTGTTTATACTTCTGATTTTAGATCCTGGATGGTTTTGCTTAGCTCCTTCACTTGCTTGTTTGTGCTTTCCTGTAATTCTTTAAGAGATTTTTGTGTTTCCTCTTTCATGACCTCAGCCTGTTGACCAAAGTTCTCCTGTATTTCTTTAAGTGTTTTTTGTGTTTCCTCATTATTGGCTTTTGTATTCTCCTGGATTTCTTTCAATGAGTTTTGTGTTTCCCTTGCAAGGGCTTCTAACTTTTCATCCATTTTCTCCTGAATTTCTTTAATTATGTCCTTCATGTGTTCCTGTACCAGCATCATGACCAGTGATTTTAAATCCAAATCTTGTTTTACTGGTGTGATGGGGTATCCAGGACATGCTGGTAGAGGAAAATTGGGTTCGGATGTTGCCATATTGCCTTGATTTCTGTTAGTGACGTTCCTGTGTTTGCCTTTTGCCATCTAGTTCTCACTGGTGTTAGTTGGTCTTGTCAGTGCTGGACTCACCAGTGCAAGCTGCCCCTTCCCAGGTGGACTCTGGTGCACAGCTTACCTTCTGCACTGCCTGGAGACAGGGTGCTGTTGCCCAGGCTGTTCAGATCCCGAAGCAGACACCCGAAGGCTCCCGCTGGTGCCGGCTGGATTCACCGGAGCACACCGACTGCTCCCAGCTGGCCGCCCAGAAGCCCCTCCTGCCTCTTGCAGGACCTGGAGAGGACCTGGGTGTTGCCACCCAGGCTGATCTGGATGCGGAAGCAGAGAGAGTTGAGCTGAGGGCTCCAGCCAGAGGCCTCAGGACTGGGACCCAAGCTCTGGGCTGCAGGAGCAAGCCGTGCTGCGAGCTCCCAGGGTAGGAATTTTTTAATAATTCTTTTCACTGATTTCTAGAGTGGCTGCATCAATTTGCATTCTCATCAGCAATGAATAAGAAGTCTCCTTTTCATTGAACTTTGCCATTATTTGTTGTTAGTTGTTTTGTTAATCTTAGCCATTCTGACTGGGATGAGAAAGAATGCAACAAATTTTTTATTTGCCTTTCCATAACTGCTAAGGATGTCCAATTTTTGGTGGTATTTCTTAGTCATTTTGATTTCTTCTGTGAGAACTCACTGTTTAGACTACTTGCCCATTTTTAGTTGGGTCTGGTCATTTGTTTCCTTGACTTTATTTTGTAGTACTTTGTATATTTTAGATATTAATTCACTGTCAGGTATCTATCTGGGAAAGATTTGGTCCTATTCTGAGTGATTATTTATTATATTGGTAAGGGTCAGGCCCAGTGATGGCCAGGTCCCACAGTGGAGGTAAGAAGTCAGTGAGGAAGAACTGAGTCAGATAAGGTGATGGTGGGACTCTTGCAGCCTGGTTGATTGTCAGAGTGATTCTTTATACAGAACTCAGTAAGCAGGGATAAACTCATCTTGTTCTAAAGCATTGACCCTACAATTTTGTCCCTGGACATGTGTTTTAACTTCTTCTTGGTCATAAGTTGAGTCATCATGATAAATTGTGACCAAACAGTGTTATCTCTCACAATCATTTCCCCTCAACAACCCCAGAAATCACTTTTGTGATTTCAAAAGTACCAGACAGAAACAAAATCTCTAGGCCGGCCTGGGCAGATGGCAATGCTCCCAGCAGTGTATTATCAACTTTTACTTGTTAGAGAGCCAATTGCCATTAAACCGAAGAAAAATCTTCGTGTCAAAGCCGCTCTAATTATTATTAAATTTCTGGTATAATGCAGTATTTATGTTTTATATCTTTATGGATATGTCTAGTTTTTGGTACTCCTTTGTTCCTTAGTTATAGTACATTACAATGGCATTCACAAACTAACTTTACTAAGAAGGTAAAATCTTCTTTTTTTAAAAAAAATTTTCAACATTTTGGTAGCCATTTTAATCTTTGGTTCAACTTTTTTTTTATATTTTTAAAATTATGTTATTTATTTTAATTCCAGTCATTGCTCCTCCCTTCCTTGTCCCAACTACTACAGTTCCTTACCCCATTCCTCCTTGTCATTGCCTCACAGAGGGTGCTTCCTTCAAGTTCTCCCCCTTCCCTGGAGCCTCAAGTCTCTTGAGAATTACGTACATCTTCTCCCATTGAGGCCAGACCAAGTAGACCTCTGTTACATATGTGCCAGGGGCCTCAGACCCTGAGTGATCTCCCTGGTAGCTCCCTAGGGTCTGGGTTAGTTGAGACTGTTGGCCTTCCTATGGGGATGCTCTCTCTTTAAGCTTCTTCAATCTGTCCCTTAAATCAACCATAGGGGTCTGTGACTTCAGTCCAATGCTTGGGTGTTTCTGCTTCTGTGTCAGTCCATTGCTGGTAGGGCTTCTTAGAAGACAGCCATTCCAGGATCCAAAGCATATCATAGTATAGTAGTGCCAGGCCTTGGTGTCTTTCCATGAGATGGATCCCAAGTTGAGCTAGTCATTAGAGCATCACTCCTTTAGTCACTGCTCCATTTTTTGTCTTTGCAATTCCTTGAGACAGGAACAATTTTGGGTCAGAAAATTTGACTGTGTATTTGTAACCCTGTCCCTCCACTTGAAGCAATCTAATGGAGGTTGACTTTTTGAGTTCTGTTTTCCTAAATGTTGGGCATTTTGGCTAAGGTCACCCCTGATGAGTCCTGAGAGTTTCTCACCTCCCTGTTCTCTAGTACTTTCTAGAGGATTCTCCCACTTACCACTCCCTGAGACTGCTTATTTCCATTCATTCTCTTGACTTTCTAGGTTTCTCTCCTGGTCCTGGTACCTATGCCTAATTCTGTTCTCCTTTTCCTCTCTACCTCCCTCTCCTACCCAGGTCCCTTCCTCTTCCTGCCTCACTCATTTATTTTCTTCCTCTTTCCAAGTGGGATTGAAGCATCCTCACTTGGGCATTTCTACCAATTATACTGCTTGTGGTCTGTAGGTTGTATTCTAGGTACCGTGTACTTTTTGACTAATATTCACTTATTAGTAAAAGTTATACCAAGATATTTTATAATATTTGTGGGTCTTGTGAAGGGTGTTGTTTCCTTAATTTCTTTCTTAGCTTGTTTATCATTTGTATAAAAGAACTTTACAGATTTGTTTGAGTTAATCTTATATATTGACACTTTTCTGAAGTTGTTTATTAGCTGTAGGAGTTCATAGGTAGAATTAGGGGTGTCATTTATGTATGGGTAGAATTTGGGGGACAGTTTATGTATACTATCATATCATCTGCAAATAGTGATTCTTTGACATTTTTCCTTTCGTTTTGTATCCTCTTCATCTCCTTTTGTTGTCTAATTGCTCTAGCTAGAACTTGAATGCTATATTGAATAGATAGGGGGAGAGTGGGAAACCTTGTCTAGTCCCAGATTTTAGTGGGATTGCTTCAAATATCTCTCCATTTAATTTGATGTTGGTTATTGTATTGCTATATATTGATTTTTATTATGTTTTATTATGCTTAGGTATGTGGCACGAGTTCCTGAACTCTTCAAGACCTTTTTTTTTTGATTTTTTTTCTTTTTTTTATTCGATATAATTTATTTACATTTCAAATGATTTCCCCTTTTCTAGCCCCCCCCCACTCCCCAAAAGTCCCGTAAGCCCCCTTCTCTTCCCCTGTCCTCCCTCCCACCCCTTCCCACTTCCCCGTTCTGGTTTTGCCAAATACTGTTTCACTGAGTCTTTCCAGAACCAGGGACCACTCCTGCTTTCTTCTTGTATCTCATTTGATGTGTGGATTATGTTTTGGGTATTCCAGTTTTCTAGGTTAATAACCACTTATTAGTGAGTGCATACCATGATTTACCTTTTGAGTCTGGGTTACCTCACTTAGTATGATGTTCTCTAGCTCCATCCATTTGCCTAAGAATTTCATGAATTCATTGTTTCTAATGGCTGAATAGTACTCCATTGTGTAGATATACCACATTTTTTGCATCCACTCTTCTGTTGAGGGATACCTGGGTTCTTTCCAGCATCTGGCAATTATAAATAGGGCTGCTATGAACATAGTAGAGCATGTATCCTTATTACATGGTGGGGAATCCTCTGGGTATATGCCCAGGAGTGGTATAGCAGGATCTTCTGGAAGTGAGGTGCCCAGTTTTCGGAGGAACCGCCAGACTGATTTCCAGAGTGGTTGTACCAATTTGCAAACCCACCAGCAGTGGAGGAGTGTTCCTCTTTCTCCGCACCCTCTCCAACACCTGCTGTCTCCTGAATTTTTAATCTTAGCCATTCTGACTGGTGTAAGATGAAATCTTAGGGTTGTTTTGATTTGCATTTCCCTAATGACTAATGAAGTTGAGCATTTTTTAAGATGCTTCTCCGCCATCCGAAGTTCTTCAGGTGAGAATTCTTTGTTTAACTCTGTACCCCATTTTTTCATAGGGTTGTTCGGTTTTCTGGAGTCTAACTTCTTGAGTTCTTTATATATATTGGATATTAGCCCTCTATCTGATGTAGGATTGGTGAAGATCTTTTCCCAATTTGTTGGTTGCCGATCTGTCCTCTTGATGGTGTCCTTTGCCTTACAGAAACTCTGTAACCTTATGAGGTCCCATTTGTCAATTCTTGCTCTTAGAGCATACGCTATTGGTGTTCTGTTCAGAAACTTTCTCCCTGTACCGATGTCCTCAAGGGTCTTCCCCAGTTTCTTTTCTATTAGCTTCAGAGTGTCTGGCTTTATGTGGAGGTCCTTGATCCATTTGGATTTGAGCTTAGTACAAGGAGACAAGGATGGATCAATTCGCGTTCTTCTGCATGCTGACCTCCAGTTGAACCAGCACCATTTGTTGAAAAGGCTATCTTTTTTCCATTGGATGTTTTCAGCCTCTTTGTCGAGGATCAAGTGGCCATAGGTGTGTGGGTTCATTTCTGGATCTTCAATCCTGTTCCATTGATCCTCCTGCCTGTCACTGTACCAATACCATGCAGTTTTTAACACTATTGCTCTGTAGTATTGCTTGAGGTCAGGGATACTGATTCCCCCAGATTTTCTTTTGTTGCTGATAATAGTTTTAGCTATCCTGGGTTTTTTGTTGTTCCAGATGAATTTGATAATTGCTCTTTCTAACTCTGTGAAGAATTGAGTTGGGATTTTGATGGGTATTGCATTGAATCTGTATAGTGCTTTAGGCAAAATGGCCATTTTAACTATATTGATTCTACCGATCCATGAGCATGGGAGGTTTTCCCATTTTTTGAGGTCTTCTTCCATTTCCTTCTTCAGAGTCTTGAAGTTCTTGTCATACAGATCTTTCGCATGTTTGGTAAGAGTCACCCCAAGATACTTTATACTGTTTGTGGCTATTGTGAAGGGGGTCATTTCCCTAATTTCTTTCTCAGCCTGCTTATCCTTTGAGTATAGGAAGGCCACTGATTTGCTTGAGTTGATTTTATAACCTGCCACTTTGCTGAAGTTGTTTATCAGCTGTAGGAGCTCTCTAGTGGAGTTTTTTGGGTCACTTAGGTAGACTATCATGTCGTCTGCAAATAATGATAGTTTGACTTCCTCCTTTCCAATTTGTATCCCTTTGACCTCCTTATGTTGTCGAATTGCCCGAGCTAGTACCTCAAGTACAATATTGAAAAGATAAGGAGAAAGGGGGCAGCCTTGTCTGGTCCCTGATTTCAGTGGGATTGCTTCAAGTTTCTCTCCATTTAGTTTGATGCTGGCTACCGGTTTGCTGTATATTGCTTTTACTATGTTTAGGTATGGGCCTTGAATTCCTGTTCTCTCCAAGACTTTAAGCATGAAAGGATGCTGAATTTTGTCAAATCCTTTTTCAGCATCCAATGAAATGACCATGTGGTTTTGTTCTTTGAGTTTGTTTATGTAGTGAATTGTATTGATGGATTTCTGTATATTGAACCAACCCTGCATTCCCGGGATAAAGCCTACTTGATCATGGTGGATGATCGTTTTGATGTGTTCTTGGATTCGGTTGGCAAGAATTTTATTGAGTATTTTTGCATCGATGTTCATAAGGGAAATTGGTCTGAAGTTCTCTTTCTTTGTTGGATCTTTGTGTGGCTTTGGTATCAGCGTAATTGTGGCTTCGTAGAAGGAATTGGGTAGTGTTCCTTCTGTTTCTATTTTGTGGAATAGTTTAAAGAGTATTGGTGTTAACTCTTCTTTGAAGGTCTGGTAGAATTCTGCACTGAAACCATCTGGTCCAGTGCTTTTTTTGGTTGGAAGACTTTCTATGACTCCTTCTATTTCTTTAGGCTTTATGGGACTGTTGAGATGGTCTAGTTGGTCCTGATTTAATTTTGGTATTTGGTATCTGTCAAGGAAATTGTCCATTTTCTCCAGATTCTCCAGTTGTGTTGAGTACAGGCTCTTGTAGTAGGATCTGATGATTTTTTGGATTTCCTCAGTTTCCGTTGTTATGTCTCCCTTTTCATTTCTAAGTTTGTTAATTTGGATACTTTCTCTGTGCCCTTTGGTCAGTCTGGCTAAGGGTTTATCGATCTTGTTGATTTTCTCAAAGAACCAGCTCCTGGTTTTGTTGATTTTTTGTATGGTTCTCTTTGTTTCTACTTGATTGATTTCGGTCCTGAGTTTGATGATTTCCTGCCTTCTACTCCTCCTGGGTGAAAAATCTTCTTTTTCTTCCAGGGCTTTCAGGTGTGTCGTTAAGCTGGTAATGTATGCTCTCTCCATTTTCTTTTTGGAGGCACTCAGGGCTATGAGTTTTCCTCTTAGCACTGCTTTCATTGTGTCCCATAGATTTGGGTATGTTGTGTTTTCATTTTCATTGTGTTCTAAAAAGTCTTTAATTTCTTTCTTTATTTCTTCCTTGACCAAGGTATCATTGAGTAGAGTATTGTTCAATTTCCACGTGTATGTGGGTTTTCTGTTGTTTCTGTTGCTATTGAAGACCACTTTTATTCCATAGTGATCAGATAGGAGGCATGGGATTAGTTCTATCTTCTTATATTTGTTGAGGTCTGTCTTGTGACCAATTATATTGTCGATTTTGGAGAAGGTACCATGAGGTGCTGAAAAAAAGGTATATTCTTTTGTTTTAGGATAGAATGTTCTATATATATCAGTTAAATCTAATTGGTCCAAAGCTTCAATTAGTTTCATTGTGTCCTTGTTTAGTTTCTGCTTTCCTGATCGGTCCATTGAGGAAAGTGCAGTGTTGAAGTCACCCACAATTATTGTGTTAGGTGCAATGTGTGCTTTGAGTTTTAATAAAGTTTCTTTTATGAAAGAGGGTGCCCTTGCATTTGGAGCATAGATGTTCAGGATTGAGAGTTCTTCTTGTTGTATTTTTCCTTTGACCAGCAAGAAGTGTCCCTCAGAGTCTCTTTTGATGACTTTGGGTTGAAAGCCAATTTTATCTGATATTAAAATGGCTACTCCAGCTTGTTTCCTGAGACCATTTGCTTGTAAAATTGTCTTCCAGCCTTTTACTCTAAGGTAGTGTTTGTCTTTGACCCTGAGGTGTGTTTCCTGTAAGCAGCAAAATGTAGGGTCCTGTTTACGTATCCATTCAGTTAGTCTGTGTCTTTTTATTGGGGCATTGAGTCCATTGATGTTAAGAGATATTAAGGAATAGTGATTGTTACTTCCTATCATTTTTGACGTTATTTTTGAAATTTGATTGCTTAACTTCTTTTGGGTTTGATGAAAGGTTACTATCTTGCTTTTTTCAGGGTGAAGTTTCCCTCCTTTTATTGGTGTTGTCCTCCTATTATCCTTTTTAGGGCTGGGTTTGTGGATAGATATTGGGTAAACTTGGTTTTGTCGTGAAATATCTTAGTTTCTCCATCTATGGTGATTGAGAGTTTTGCTGGATATAGTAGTTTTGGTTGGCATTTGTGTTCTCTTAGAGTCTGCATGAGATCTGCCCAGGACCTTCTAGCCTTCATAGTCTCAGGTGAAAAGTCTGCTGTGATTCTGATAGGTCTTCCTTTATATGTTACTTGGCCTTTTTCTCTTACTGCCTTTAATAGTCTTTCTTTGTTTAGAACATTTGGTGTTTTGATTATTATGTGACGGGAAGTATTTCTGTTCTGGTCCAGTCTGTTTGGAGTTCTGTAGGCTTCTTGTATATTCATGGGCATCTCTCTCTTTAGGTTAGGGAAGTTTTCTTCCATAATTTTATTGAAGATATTTGCTGGCCCTTTAAGTTGTAAATCTTCACTCTCATCTATGCCTATAATCCTTAGGTTTGGTCTTCTCATTGTGCTTGGATTTCCTGGATATTTTGGGTTACAAGCTTTTTGCATTTTGCATTTTCTTTAACTGTTGAGTCCATGGTTTCTATGGAATCTTCAGCATCTGAGATTCTTTCTTCTATTTCTTGTATTCTGTTGTTGATATTTGCATCTCTGTCCCCTGATTTCTTCCCAAGGCTTTCTATCTCCAAAGTTGTCTCCTTTTGAGTTTTCTTAGTTGTTTCTACTTCTGATTTTAGAACCTGGATGGTTTTGCTTAGCTCCTTCACTTGCTTGTTTGTGCTTTCCTGTAATTCTTTAAGAGATTTTTGTGTTTTTTCTTTCATGACCTCAGCCTGTTGACCAACGTTCTCCTGTATTTCTTTAAGAGATTTTTGTGTTTCGTCTTTCATGACCTCAGCCTGTTGACCAAAGTTCTCCTGTATTACCTTAAGTGTTTTTTGCATTTCCTCCTTGTTGGCTTTTGTGTTCTTCTGGATTTCTTTCAATGATTTTTGTGTTTCCCTTGCAAGGGCTTCTAACTTTTGATCCATTTTCTCCTGAATGTCCTTCATGTGTTCCTGTACCAGCATCATGACCAGTGATTTTAAATCCAAATCTTGTTTTACTGGTGTGATGGGGTATCCAGGACTTGCTGGTAGAGGAGAATTGGGTTCAGATGTTGCCATATTGCCGTGATTTCTGTTAGTGATGTTCCTGTGTTTGCCTTTTGCCATCTAGCTCTCACTGGTGTTACTTGGTCTTGTCAGTGCTGGACTCACCAGTGCAAGCTGCCCCTTCCCCGTTGGCCTCTGGTGCACAGCTTACACCCTTCACTGCCTGTAGACAGGGTGCTGTTGTCCAGGCTGTTCAGATCCCGAAGCAGGCACCTGAAGGCTCCCGCTGGGGCCCGCAGGATTTATTGGAGCACACCGACTTCTCCCAGCTGGCCGCCCGGAAGCCCCCACTAGCCTCTTGAGGGACCTGGAGATGTGGTGCGGCCACCCAGGCTGGTCTGAAGCGGAGAGAGTTGACCTGAGGGCTTCTGCCTGAGGCCTTGCCCCAGATTGTGTCTGTGGACCAGATGGAACCCGTGTGCACCCCCAGGGAGCTCCGAAGGTGTATGCTGCTGTGACCTCCCCTGTGTTCTGCTCACTCCGCTGGGCAGCCGATTTCCCCAACCATGCTGGCGCACACTAGGTTAGCCTTGTCGCCCAGGCCCTGAGTCCAGGCAAAAGCCTGGGAGGCCAAGGTCCGAACAAAGTTCCCCTAGGGCTATGACTGTTATTTGGGTCCGCCAGGTGACCCGGATGGCGGGCGTGTGCGTCCGCGCTCCCCGAAAGCACCGGGAGAGTCTGTTGTGCTAATAACCTCCTGGGCGGGTTGACACACAGATGGCCCACCAAGCCGCCCAGTTCTTGGGGTCAGTCCTGTGCCTTTTGGGGCCTAGACCCCCGTTTTGTTAGCCTCAGGCTACGCTTGTTAGCCGTCTCTGCCCTCCCGAGCACTCTGGGTCCTGTAGGCAAAATGGCGGCGCGTGCACCGGCCAGGGCAAAAAAAACTCCTGGCTGGGTTGGCGCCCCGATGGCCACTCGAACAGCCCAGGGCCTGGGTGTAGGCCAACGCCCGTCAGGCTCAGACCTGCGGTGTTGGGCCTAGGATTATGTTTGTGTACCTCAGTCTGTCCGATCTCTGGAGCCCGGAATCAAGATGGAGGTGAGTCTCTCCTGACTGGCGGGAAGCCCCTCTTCAAGACTTTTAACATGAAGTCTAGAAAATATTTGCTGATCTCCACTTGGGATCTGGGGCAGTTTCACAGCCCTCTGTGCAAGGGTCCTGCCAGGAAAGAGCTGGTCTCCAGGGAGTGCTCTGACTTCCAGGCATGAAGATGAGATCATCATTTTCTCTCCTGTGACTGTCCGAGGTATGTCCTGCCAGGAACACACAGTGCACGGGAATGGCAGAGTAGCTGGGACAGGATCCTTCTAGTCACCATCTGCATCCAGGAGGTAGGGCTTTCTCACAGCCCTCTGTACACAGGTCCTGCCAGGAGAGAACTGGTCTCCCAGGAGTGCTGACACAGGCTTACAGGCCCATAAGAGGGACAAGCTCTAGCCAGAGATAGCAAAATCAACTAAAACTAGAGATAACCAGATGGTGGAAGGCAACTACAAGAACCTTACCAACAGAAAACAAGGTTACATGGCATCATCAGAATCCAGTTCTCCCGCCACAGCAAGTCCTGGATATCCCAACACACTGGAAAAGCAAGATTTGGATTGAAAATCGTATGTCATGATGCTGATAGAGAACTTTAAGAAGGACATAAATAACTCCCTTAAAGAGATACTGGAGAACACAGGTAAACAGCTAGAAGCCCTTAAAGAAGAAACAAAAATCCCTTAAGGAATTACAGGAAAACACAACCAAACAGGTGAAGTGATTGAACAAAACCATCCAGGATCTAAAATGGAATTGAATCAATAAAGACATCATAAAGGAAGACAACTCTGGAGATAGAAAACCTATGAAAGAAATCAGGAGTCATAGATACAGACATCACTAACAGAATATAGGAGAAGAGAAAATCTCAGGTGCAGAAGATAACATAGAAAACATTGACACAACAGTCAAAGAAAACGTCAAATGCAAAAAGCACCTTATCCAAAACATCCAGGAAATCCAGGACACAATGAGAAGACCAAACCAAAGAATGCTAGGTATAGAAGAGAGTGAAGATTTCCAGGTTAAAGTGCCAGTAAATATCCCAAACAAAAATGTAGAAGAAAACTTCCCTAACCTAAAGGAAGAGATGCCCATGAACATTGAAGAAGCCTACAGAACTCCTACAGACTGGATCAGGAAAGAAATTCCTCCTGTCACATAATAACCCACCAAATGAACAAAATGAAGAAAGAATATTAAAATCAGTAAGGGAAAATGTCAAGTAACATATAAAGGCAGACCTATCAGATTTACACCAGACTTCTCACCAGAGACTATAAAAGCCAGAAGATCCTGGCAGATGTCATACAGACTCTAAGAGAACACAAATGCCAACCCATGCTACGATTCCAAGGAAAACTCTCAATTACCATAGATGGAGAAACCAAGGTATTCCCTGACAAAAACAAAATTACACAATGTCTTTCTACACTTCCAGCTCTTCAAAGGATAATAAATGGAAAACTCCTACAAAAGGAGGGAAAGTACACTCTTGAAAAAGCAAGAAAATAATCTTCTTTTAACAAATAAAAAAAGAAGATAGTCACATAATCATAATAGCACCTCTAACAACAAAAATAACAGGAAGCATCAACCACTTTTCCTTAATATTTCTTGATATCAATTGACTCAGTTCTCCAATATAAAGAGATAGACTAAAACACTCCATTTAGCTGCATGCAGGAAACCCACCTCAGTAAGAAAGACAGGCAACAGTATCTCAGAGTAAAAGGCTGGGAAACAATTTTCCAAGCAAACAGTCCCAAGAAACAAGGTGGAGTACCCATTCTAATATAGAATAGAATCCACTTTCAGCCTAAAATTATCAAAAAGATAAGAAAAGCCTCTTAATACTCATCAAAGAAAAACTATACCAAGAAGAACTCTTAGTTCTGAACATCTATGCTCCAAATGCAAGGGCACCCACATTTGTAAAAGAAACTCTACTAAAGCTCAAAACACACATTATGCTTCCCACAATAATAATGGGAAACTTCAACATCCGACTCTCAGCAATGCACAGATCATGGAAACATAAAGTGAACAGAGACACTGTGAAACGAACATAAGATATGGAACAAATGGATTTAGCAGAAATTTATAGAACATTTTATCCTAAATCAAAAGAATGTACCTTCTTTTCAGCATCTCATAGTACCTTCTCTGAAATGGACCATATAATTGGTCACAAAACAGGTCTCAACAGATATAAGAAGATTAAAATAATCCCATGCATCCTATCAGATCACCCTGGATTAAGGCTGATCTTCAATATCAACAAAAATAATAGAAAGCCCACATACATATGGAAGCTAAACAACACTCTACTGAATGATAACTTGGACAAGGAAGAAATAAAGAAATTAAATACTTTTTAGAATTTAATGAAAATGAGGCCACAACATACCCAAACTTATGGGACACAATGAAAGCAGTGCTAAGAGGAAAACTAGTAGTTCTGAATGCCTCCATCAGAAAATGGAGAGAGCATACACTAGCTGCTTTACAGCACATCTGAAGGCTTTGGAAGAAAAGGAAGCTAATACACCCAATACAAGTAGACAGCAGAAAATCAAACACAGAGCTAAAATTAAGCAAATAGAAAAAAAAAACCTATACAAAGAGTCAACCAAACCAGGCATTGGTTCTTTGAGAAAACCAACCAGATAGATAAACCCTTTGGCAAACTAACCAGAGGGCATAGAGGCAGTATCCAAATTAACAAAATCAAAAATGAAAAGGAAGACAAAACAAGAGAGATGGAGGGAATCTAAAAATTCATCTGATCCTAATACAAAAGTCGATACTCAACAAAACTGGAAAATCTAGATGAAATGTACAGTTTTCTAGACAGATACTAGATACCAGAGTTAAATCATGATTGGATAAATGATCTAAACAGTACAACCCCTAAAGATATAGAAGCAGTCATTAATAGTCCAACCAAAAAAAAAAAAAAAAAAAGCCCAGGTCCAAATGGGTTTAGTGCAGAGTGGATTCCTTTTTCCTTCTTAGAAGGGGGATCAAAACACCCATGGGAGGAGATACAGTGATGAAATGTTGAGCAGAGACTGAAGGAAAGGCCATTTAGAGACTGACCCACTTGGGGATCTCTCCCATATACAATTACCAAAACCAGATGCTATTGTGGATGCCAATAAGTGCTTGCTGACAGGAACCTGATAAAGTTCTCTCCTGAGAGGCTCTGACATTGCCTGACAAATACAGAAGTGGATGCTCACAGCCAACCAAAGGCCTGAGCACAGGGTCCCCAATGGAGGAGCTAGAGAAAGGACTCAAGAAGCTGAAGGGGTTTAGCAGCTCCATAGGAGGCACAACAATATGAACTTACCAGTACCCACAGAACTCCCAGGGACTAAACCACCAACCAGAGAGTACATATGTTGGGACACATGTACTTGATACATGTGTTGGCCCCAGACACAAATGTAGCAGAGCATGTTCTTTTTGGACCTCAAGGAGAGAAGAGGTCCTTGGTCCTTTGTAGGCTTGATGTCTGAGTGTATGGGAATGCCAGGACAGGGAAGCAGAAGTGGGTGTGTTAGTAGGAGGGATGGGTTAGAGGGTTTTGGAGGGGACACAAGGAATGGGGATAACATTTGAAATGTAAATAAAGAAAATATCTAATAAAAAATAAAAATGGATGGTATATAGGTTGTTCTGCCTGCAAAATATGCTAGGGCAATGGTGAAGCAAAGGTTGTAGGACTAACCAATCAATAATTGATTTGACTTAAGGCCAACTCCAAAGAGTTAGGACCCACACTTGCCTTGCTTGAGTGGCTATGAATCAGAGAATAGATAGCTGGACTTCGAACAAAATCAAATTGTAGTGGTTTTTAAAAACGTGGTAGTGATACAATGACTCCTAATGATATTCTGCTCTACAAGTCGATCGGTGCCTTACTCAGCCATCATCAAAGAAGTATCCAGTATCAGATGGAAACAAATATAGAAACCATAGCCAGACATTACAGAGAAACAGAGAGGAGTCGTTTGCACAGTCAAGTTTAAATGGATGTGTCCATCAAACCCTTCCCTGAGAGCTCAGGTAACCCCGTGGAAGAGCAATAAAAAAGAATGTAAGGGGCAGAGATGATGAAAAAACCAGGAAAACAAGGCCCTCTAATCAACTGAGCAAAAGCTCATTTGAACTCAGAGACTGAAGAAGCCAGCACAGAGCCTGTATGGGTCTGAACCAGGTCCTCCATGTACATATTATGACTTACAGTTTTAATGAGACTCCTGAATGTGGGAGCAACTGCTTCTCTGATTTTTGTGCCTTCTCTTGGATTCATTTCCTTCTGTTGGTTTGCCTTGTCCAACTTCAATGTGATTGAGTTTACTTAATGTTATTTCATTTTATTTTGTTATGTTTTGTTGCTATTTCTTAGAAACCTGTTCTTTTTTCTGGGAAGTAAAGGGTTCATTTGTTATTATGATTCCAAATCACAGTTTATTACTAAGGGATGTCAGGCAGAAATTCAAACAGGAAATTGGAAGCAGTATGTGAAGTAGAGACCAGTAGGAACAATAAGTTACACACTTTCTGGTTCTAAGAGAGAATAACCAGAGTACAATTATTATCAAATCAAATCACCTAAGCAGTAACAACATTCAGCAGTGTATGCCAAGCACCATAGTTTCATTTCCTTCACCTGAAATTTGCTCGTGATCTTTTGCCTCCAAAAGTCTTAGACAACTCTATGTTTTTGGATCTGCTACCAGAAGCACACATAACTTGTGTAATAGGCTAGACTAGCCCCATTTTAACACCTGCCACTGCCCTTGATGGTTATGCTGTGGTTCTGGAATCTACAACTTACTGGGATCTCTGCTGCAATAGTAGCTGCACCTCCTCCAATGACCATTCCTAGCCTCTTTCAGGGACCCTAGTCCTGCCACATAATTCTAAACCTCAGTCTCTTTCTATGATCTCTTCAATTTTTGGATTTCCACTGCAGCTGAGGATGCTCCAATGACATCTTGCTTTCCATGGGACTATGACTCAGATTCTCTCCATGACACCTTCAAATCTTCTGCTTCCATTCTTCCAAAATCATTGACATTAGTAATCTCTTGCATTTTATCACATTTGGTTGCCAGCATTGACATGTAGCCTTAGTACTCCAAGACAACAGATTCTGTGTTTGGACCTGGAGAAAATACTTTCCAAGTGATTTCCCTCAATGATATTGGTTTCTTATTCATAATAGCTGATTTTTCAACACCAATTGTTCCAGTAAAGCAAAGGCTTCATTTCAGTAGTGCTGGTCTCTAATTAAGCACATTTTCACCTCAGATTACCAGAAACCACATGGATATCTTTCATAGAATCTTTCCTTCTTTCCAAAACTTTACAACCTGGGGCCTTCATATTCTGCATTCCTCAGTCATCTGCCAAGTGCCCATGAAGCAGTCCACTAAGCTTCAAATACTCAATGGATTTTCCAGGGGTCATACTCAGGTTATCAGGCTCAGTAGCAAGTATCTCTATTCACAGAACCATCTCACTGTCTTTGTTTTATTCTTTGAGAAAGAAGCTCATTATGTAGCCCACACTGGCTTTGTCCTGTTACTTCTCCTTCCCTTCCTTGTAAACTGCTGAGATTACAGGCAGGTAGTATCATTCCAAGCAACTTTTTTTATAGCTATGTATATTGCATTGGGCTTTTATCAACAACAACAACAAAAAAAAAAAAAACTGGCTAATGCAATACTTATAATGGTACTAACCTTGAGAATGACTGAGGAACCAACTGGAGTTATGCTGATTACATGGGTCTACTCCTATCATAAAGGTGACTAAGATTTATACTCATTGAAATCCTGCATAGATGGGATTATGTGTGGATTGGTTTTTGCACATATAAATTCTTCTGCTGACATCATGGTCTATATACTGCTAGCATGTTTAACAATAGTGATGGCATTCTTTTAACATTGTTTTTCATCAGATAATTTTGGATGACATGTGGCAAGACCAGATGATGTCATGAACATGTTTCCATTGTAAGTTTCAATTTTATATATGAACATTGAAAATCAGAAAAGAGGAGTACAGATAAATTTCTTCCTGAGAAGTAGAAAGCTCAAGACCCTACAAAGGGAATTGACTTTTTCCAGTCTCCTTTTTCAATTAGTATTAACAAGTCCTCAGAGGATCGGGGTAACATGGACCAATTTGGCTAATTATAAGCTCTGTGTATTGAACTCTCAAGTCTATGGAACTGTAAATAAGAAGCCAGTGTCCTTCCAGCTATTTAGTTTCTTGGTCCTAGTCCACTTGGGTCTGTTTAAACTCTTTTAGCCATTTATCCATCATGAGTCCATGCCTGAGTCTATTTTCTTGCTGGCTCTGGTGACAGAATCTGACTCTCCATCAGTTACAAGGCAGAGAAGAAAAGATGGATCGTTACTCCTTCATCATACACCAGCACAGAGATGACACAGTCTGGTGAGGACCTTGGGAGAAACTGGAAGCAGAAGAAATTCCGGAGGAGGGGCATTACTGCTTCATCATTAAAGCAAAAGTTTGGCAAGTTGATGGTACATGCCTATAGTCCAAACACTTGGGAGGCTGGGACAGGAGTATTGACAATTTGAGGACATCCTGGGCTATATAGAAAGAATCTATTTCAAAGATCAAACCAGGGACTGTGGAGTGGTTCCATGTGTCAGAACTTGCCATCAAGTCTGATGATCTGAGTTTGAGTTCAAGAACCTACATATATCTAAAATTAGAGATGTGACTTACATGTTGTCCTCTGTGCTTGCCTCCCAGTAATAATAATAATAATAATAATAATCACCAAAATAAACAAAGGCAAACCAAACCAAACCAAACCAAACAAATTACATGAAATTAGAATAACCAGGTAAAAAGCTGCCCCAAATGCAAACTTTTAAGTCAAATATTTTTAAACATGAACATTGTTTGACAATGAATAATTTTAAACATGAAATTATACTTACTTGTGTGTTCAGTGTTATAGCTGAGTATAGTGTATTGGGCTTTTATCAACAAAAAACTGGCTAATGCAATACTTAAAACATATATTAATACATATACATATATTGATGTGTAAAGAGATGATCACATGATAACATTTATTAGCTTATCAATGTCCCTAAATACTCACCATTTTTTTTTTGTATTGGGAAACTTCAAACATTTCTTCTAGTTCATTATAAAGTTTATAATAATTTGTTGTAGATGTGGCTGCTATAATTGTATATAGAACATTAGAACTTATTGCTTGTATCTAACTGTATCTTGATGTCCATTATTCTGACTCTTATTTCCCCTTTCTACCTACTCATTTCTTGTGACTGGAGGCTATTTCATCGTATGTTCCTGTCAAAATGAGAATGTGAGACTTATAATGCCAAGGTCCACCTTACACCCATAATGGCCCTCATTCCTATAGTGATTTCTTTGACCAGAGTGGGAGATATGTCCTGAAAAGTTTTTCTTCATTACTAAAATGAGGAGAATGGTAGTGACACATGTCAATAACTATGATTTTGTAAGCTTTATCAAAATTTCACAAGTGCTATACTGAAGGTACTTAATTTTGTATGTACTATCACTGTCAGGAGTATGAGTGGGCATATTTTTCCACAAGGAAAAATATCAGTACCTCTGTTTTGGTAATATGCACCTTATCCTAATGTAGAAGGGCTTGAAGTAATATTTTGAATGAACAATATGACTCCATGCAAAGGGCACCTGTTCAGGGTTTTCCCATCCCAACCCATCTAGTCATTTCTTTTCCTTCTAAGTGTTGGAAATCATCTTTTACACATAGTACTCATCTCTTTGAGGGCATTCACTGTAAGCTTCTGCTCTTACTATTGGAAGCATGGCTGAAAACACAATGTGTAATTGAAGAAAGCTTATAATTGACAGAATTATTTTTTTATTCTTGAATTTGTTTATATCTAATTTATCTCCACTAAATTGACAGCCTTTTTCCATATCAAAAATAAAAAAGAGATGAAAAATATACCAGTATATCTATTTGAAAATTTGTTTTATTATTTTATATTATGTGGTATATGTGACTAGAGAGATGTCTAATCATTTAAAAACTTTTGCTACTTCTACAGAGGAATTTTCGGTCCCAGAAACCACATGACAACTTAAAATTGTTCATAGCTTTAGTTCCAGGGGACCCAATATGCTCTTCTGGGCTCTGAAGACACAGGCAAGAAAAGACAGTCAAAATTAATAAATCTTGAAAATGTGTGTGTGTGTGTGTATGTAAATGTGGATTCAGGCATGTTAGTGCAGTTACCTGCAGAATCCAGAGGTATTGTATCCCTCTGGAGTTAGAATTATAAGTGGTAGTCTGATATGGGTGCTGGGAACCAAACTCAAGTCCTCCACTTGCTCAGCAAGGGCTCTGAAGCACTTGACCTGAGCTATCTCTCCTGAACCATATCTTAAATCCCATTTTCACCCATGAGCTGGCACTTATTAAAAGGTGTATGGCATTGGTTAAAATCTGTGGATCTTTGCTTTAGAATATTTGAATTTTTACAAATAGAGTGAAATTACTCTGAGATCCTAAAGCATAATTTATTTGTACAGTGCTTGTGACTTAACCAAAGTGTTTGTAGCAACAATTCCTAAGCCCTCAAATTATGATTTTGAAATCTGTGCTTTATTTGCCACCTTTGTGATGTTACTCAATATGTGATAGATGCATATAGAAAAGGGAAACATTTGCATATATTATTATTATTATTACTGCAGCTGCTGTTGTTGTTGTTGCTATTGGTAATGACAACAATTAAGTTTCTAACCTTTAGATAAAAGAATATTGTAAATTGTGAGGTTTTAAAACACAAATAATAATAAATTTTATAGTTACATAGAAATTGAGATACAGAAATATGACTGCTTTATTTTTTTAGGACTGGAATATCATCACATCATTTTTCCCCTTTCCTTTCCCCATTTCCAAACTTTCTGTATATCTCTTCTTGCTATCCTTTAAATTTATGGTCTCTGTTTTCATGAGTTGTTGTTGCAAACATATATATATATATATATATATATATATATATATATATATATATATATGAGTGCAATGTGCTCAGCTCAGTCTACATAATGTTGATTGTATGTGTGTTTTCAGGGCTGACCATAACTAATTGGATAGGCATTCCTTAGTTACATGTAGTTCTTCACATAGGGTTGAGATTTTCCCTCATCTATGTTAGTATGTCTATTGGTGTTGTCCTTGTTTAGGCAGGCAGGACTCCCAGTAGAGGGATAAGCTCGTCGTTGTGGTTCACAGAAGTCTAAGATGGGCAGGACAGTTGGTTGCCTCTCTCCTTTGTAAGCTTGCATATCTTCTGGTATCATGAAAACTAGTTCTTGGGGAGGAGGCTTTCAGGTTAAGTTCCAGCTTAGAGGCCTCTAGGCCCTGTCTCTTAAGTTTATAATGTCTTCAACAATAGTGTCTTTGTTGGCCCAAAACAACTAAGGGGATTAATGATACCGTGTAATGTTTTTAGAATCTCTCAGACATCCCAACCAATAACTCGAAAGAATGTCTCATAGTTGATGTTTGCTTTTGTGGTTTGACGATGTGGTTCAATTCTTGGAGGGATCATTCCCAGTTCAGATGTGAAACTTCCATTTAAATAATATATGTATATTTATATACTGGGTTATTCATATTATAGGTAGATAATTAATATGATTTCTTATGATTCTCTAGACATTCTGTTAATTTAGTCTCCTCCCTCCTTTTGGATTTATCTCTTTCCACTTCCTGATTCGTGCCCTCTCCTTTTCCCCTTTCCTTCTGCATATCATTTGTACTCTCCTACTCCTTTCTCTCTGTTGTCTTCTGCCTCCTACATACCAACAATGCTCCCTTTTTACTTTCTTTATTCCTGTGGTTATTCCTGATTATGTAGGATAAAGCATCCTTTGGGGAACATACTTTAGAACAATATAGCTGGATTTTGAGGTTGATGACACTTCCCCACAATGTCTGCATAACTCTATCTTGACTATGAGAGCTAGCCATTAGGGAGGAATCTTCTTGGCCAGTACCAACTTGATCTCTTTGATCTGAGACCAATTTGCATGGTGTCTTTAGTAACAGGATGGCCAACATTTTTCGTGAATATTTTTCTTATTTTTGTGGATAACAGAGCAGAGTCAAGACACAAAACATTATGGAAATCTGTGCAGATAACTGGCATATAAAATGTTTTCTAATTATGAACATTTGACTAGTTTAGAATTTACAGGATATAGTTTCAGCATTTATACTATTTAGTATATACTGGACAAAATTTGTTTAAAAAATTAATTCCTGTTTGCTTTTAGATCTGATGCTGAAGTAGATAATGCATGTAGAAACATCTTCAAAAATTAAAAAATCCACATTATCACTGTGATAATACTTATCAGTTTTGCTTTCATATTTATATTGATATCAGACTCATTACTATAATGAGTTGAAAGAATAAACTTATTTCATAATGTTAAGAATGGTGCAAATTTGAATATAGGTAGATTTGTAGATTTGCTATGTGGAAAAAGACCTCTGACATCTATCTTTCTGTGTGGCATTCAGGCTCATTCTTATTATATTTCGCTCTTGGTCTCTAAATGAATAATGTGTAAAGGTTCCCATATCCTAGTATGGTATATCTATCTATATCTATCTCTATATACCTATTTATATCTCCATACTTTGATGGATTTGACATTATTTTGATAATGACTAACTGAAGTTTTATTTTTGCTTTAAAATTAGTTCTTTGAAATTTTAAGTCTGTTTGTCATTCATTTGTTCAATGTATTTGTTGTTATCTTCCCCTTACCTTTTCTTCCATTATTCTCTTCCATTTCCTCTTAGATCCCCCTTTTTTTCAGGTTCCACAGGAGAAATTCTTGAACACATGTACATAAAATAGGACTGATTCTTAATTATGATTATTTTTTGATGTTTTAGCACAGAGTCTTATCATTGCCTTGAGTGTCCTAAAACTCATTATGTAGACCAAAATTGCCTCAAACTCAAAAAGATCTACCTGCTTCTGCTTCTACCTCCCAAGTGATGGAATTAAAGTCATGTACTCAAAACTCATCTTTAATTATTATCAATATAAATAATATTACTGTCAATAGGAAAGGATATTCCATAGATTTTATCTTTATTTTTATTTATTTTCTTTTGGTTTTTTTGGTTTTTCGAGACAGGGTTTCTCTGTATAGCCCTGGCTGTCCTGGAACTGTATACCAGGGTGGCCTCAGAAATCCGCCTGCCTCTGCCTCCCAAGTGCTGGGACTAAAGACGTGTGCCACCACTGCCTAATAAAATAATATTTTCCTGTGGCCACAGTTTTGTATCTAATGATTTTGCTATTCAAATATACTTTATTTGGGTTTCAGATATATGTGTGTATATATATGTATATATGATATAGAACAATAGAATATAAATAATAGAATACAGACATGCAGAATATATAGTTGAATGAGGCAAAGAACAGAAAATGATCAATGATAAAATTATTCTAGGATTGAATATGTGAAAACAGAGAAATGCAGATATCTGTGAATGACTCTTAGAATTAATGTGTGGATTTTAGCAGTAAACTGCTTTCACTGAAAGTTTATTGAGACTGTTGGGTACTGGTTTAGTTATTTACTTTTTCAATCCTTTCATTTGTTTTTGAAAGGTGTCCAAGCAATACAGAAGAGCAAAATATAACACGTATCTCAGAATTCCACCTGATGGGACTCTCAGATGATCCACAGCTTCAGCCCATACTCTTTGGACTGTTCCTGTTCATGTACCTGGTCACAGTGCTTGGGAACCTGCTAATCATCCTGACAGTCAGCTCTGATTCCCACCTCCACAGCCCAATGTATTTTTTCCTCTCTAACTTATCCTTGGCTGATGTCAGTTTCACTTCC
The DNA here is from genome assembly GCF_947179515.1 of Apodemus sylvaticus. Taxonomy (NCBI): domain Eukaryota; kingdom Metazoa; phylum Chordata; class Mammalia; order Rodentia; family Muridae; genus Apodemus; species Apodemus sylvaticus. The sequence continues at coordinate 114,678,980 of NC_067478.1, read as the reverse complement.
ACCACACTACCAAAGATGATAGTGGACATTCAGACTCACAACAGAGCCATCTCCTATTCAGAATGCCTAACTCAGATGTCCTTTTTCATGCTTTTCGGGTGTTTGGATAGTCTGCTTCTAACTGCAATGGCTTATGATAGGTTTGTGGCCATCTGCCATCCTTTGCACTACCAGGCCATTATGAACCCTCGTCTTTGTGGCTTGTTGGTTTTTCTATCTGTCCTAGTTAGCCTTTTGGTGTCTCAGCTGCACAATTCTGTAGTATTACAACTTACCTACTTCAAGAGTTTGGATATTTCCCATTTCTTTTGTGATCCATCTCAACTTCTCAACCTTGCCTGTTCTGATACTTTTACCAACAACATAGTTATGTATTTTGTTGGTGCCATCTCTGGTTTTCTCCCTATCTCTGGGATTTTTTTTTCTTACTATAAAATTGTTTCTTCCATTCTTAGAATGCCATCACCTGGTGGTAAATATAAAGCCTTCTCTACCTGTGGCTCTCACCTGTCAGTTGTTTGCTTATTTTATGGGACTGGTTTAGGGGTATACCTCAGTTCAGCTGTCTCTTTGTCTTCCAGGAAGGGCGCAGTTGCATCAATAGTGTACACTGTGGTCACGCCTATGCTCAACCCCTTTATCTACAGTTTAAGAAACCGGGACATAAAGAGGGCTATGCGGTCGCTCCTCAGAAAAACAGTCTAATTTCACTACCTGTGCTATTTATTCTTTGTCCTTTGTATATTTTACTCACAAAATTCTTAATTCTTATAATACCTGTGGAATCTTCATCTGTTTAATATTGCATTAATAACCACACAACTGAAAACACTGAGCAACTTTCTTTCTTATATATTCAGAAGGGAGGAAGTAAGTTCCACCTCATGGGACTCTCAGATGATCCACAGCTGCATCCCGTACTAGTTGTACTTCCTGTTCAGGTACCTGGTCACAATGCTTGGAAACCTGCTCATCATCCTGGACTTCCTTTCCTCTTCCTTCTCTCCTTCCATATTATAAGAAAATTCTATAACAAACCTCTTGACACACTTAGTGGATATAGCTCTACACTGAACACTAGCAAATATGTACTTAGTAAAAGGGAAGAAAATTTTGGATGAAATATATGTGATACAAAAATTTCTCTCACAGAAACAAAAATGATACTTCTTTACCTTTCTTTATGTGTCTCTTCAGACTTACTCTACAAGTGTTCCCTTTATATTCTTTGGTGTTTGGTCCCTGGAAGGATGGCCAGGTTATAGTGGATGATTCCATTTCCAGGCACATATAGGCAGTGCTATTGGTCTCAGTTAAAAATCAATACAAGAAATAGAGAGGGAGTAGGGGGTGATCTGGGAAGAGTTTAATGGGGCATTCAGGGTGAACATGGCCAAAATACACTGTATGCAGTTACAAAATTCTCAAAGAACAAAATAAAACCATTGTATATTATGAATTTGATTTTATTCAGTCTGTATATGAGGATGTAGGTTATTGGTAGTCAAACCTGTATTTCTTTTATTAGATTTATTTATTTATATTTCATTGTTATCCCCTTTCCTGGTTTCCCCTCCAAAACCCCACTATCCCTTCCTCCTCTTCCTGCTTACCAACCCACTCACTCCCACTTCCCTGTACTGGCATTGCCCTACACTGGGGCATGGAGCCATCACAGGACCTAGGGCCTCTCCTCCCATTGATGTGCAACAAAGCCATCCTCTGCTGCATATGCAGCTGGAGCCATGAATCCCTCTATGTGGGAGTTCAGGGGCTTCTGGTTGGTTCATATTGTTGTTCCTCCTATGGGGTTGCAAAGCCCTTCAATCCTTTCTCTAGCTTCTCCACTGGGGACCCTGTGCTCAGTCCAATGACTGGCTGCAAGCATCCATCTCTGTGCAGGCACTGGCAGAACCTCTCAGGAGACAGCTTTATCAGGCTCCTATCTGCAAGCACTTGTTGGCATCCACAATAGTGCCTGGGTTTGGTAGCTGTATATGAGATGGATCCCCAGATGGAACAGTCTCTGGATGGCCTTTCTTTCAGCCTCTGCCCCACACTTTGTCTATGTATTTCCTCCCATGGGTATTTTGTTCCCCCTTCTAAGAAGGACTGAAGTATCCACACTTTGGTCTTCCTTCTTGTACTCCATGTGGTCTGTGAGTTGTATCTTGGGTATTCTGAGTTTCTGGGCTAATATCCATTTATTAGTGAGTGCATACCATGTGTGTTCTTTTGTGATTGGGTTAACTCACTTAGCATGATATTTTCTAGTTCCATGCATTTGCCTAAGAATTTCATGAATTCATTGTTTTAACAGCTGAGCAGTACTCCATTGTGTAAATACACCACAATTTCTGTATCCATTCCTCTGTTGAAGGACATCTGGGTTGTTTCTAGCTTCTGGCTATTATAAATAAGACTGCTTTGAACATAGTGAAGCATGTGTCCTTATTATATATTGGAACATCTTCTGGGTATATGCCCAGGAATGGTATAGCTGGTTCCTCAAGTAGTACTATGTCCAATTTTCTGAGGAAACACCAGATTGATTTCCAGAGGGGTTGAAGTCCCACCAGCAGTGTGAGACTGTTCCTCTTTCTCCACATCTGCTGTTCCCTGAGGTTTTCATCTTAGCCATTTTGACTGGTGTGAGGTGGAATCTCAGGGTTGTTTTGATTTTCATTTCCCTGATGACTAAGAGTTCTGGTCATTTCTTTAGGTGCTTCTCAATTTCCTCAATTGAAAATTCTCTGTTTAGCTCTGTTCCCCATTTTTTTTATTGAGTATCTTCTTCATTTACATTGCCAATGGTAAAACCTTTCCCAATTTCTCCCTCCCAAAAGCCCCCCTCCCCAACGATTCCCTACCCCTCCTCCCTCCCCCTGCCTCCATGTATATGCCCCTCTATCCAACACAGTCCCACCTCCCCCTCAACTCCCCCCCCCCATCTGTTTCCCTTTGTTGTGACCTCTATTGAGCCTTTACCTGACCAAAGACCACTCCTCCTACTGATGCCCAAAAAGGCATTCCTCTGCCACATTTTTGGCTGGAACCTGTATACCCCTTGTTTGATGATTCAGTCCCTAGGAGTCTTGGGGTGTCTGGGTGTCCGAAGTCATTGTTTTTCCCTTGGGGCTATATACCCCTTCAGTACCTCCGGACAACCCTCCAGATCCTCTGTTGGGGACCCCAAGCTCAGTCCAAGCTTGGTTGCTAGTTTATACTTCTGAATTCGTAAGACTCTGGCAGGGCCCCTCTGGAGACAGCCATGGCATGCTCCTTTTGGTACATGCTTCTCATCATAGTGTCGGGGTTTGCTGACTATTTATAGGATAAATCCCCAGGTAGGGCACTCACTGGGTGGCCTTTACTTCAGACTCTGCTCCACACTTTGCCTGCCTTATTGCTCCTGTGAGCATTTTGTTCCATTTCTCAGAGGAACCATAGCTCCCTCACTTAAGTCATTCTTCTGGAGCTTCCTGTGCTGGGTGAATTGCAACTTGTTTATTTTGAGCGTTTGAACTAGCATCCACTTATTAGTGAGTGCATACCATGTGCTTTCTTTTGTGACTGGGACACCTCGCTCAGGATGACACTTTCTAGTTCCATCCATTTGCCTAATAATTTCATGAAATCATTGTTTTTAACAGTTGAATAGTACTCCATTGTGCATATATACCACAGTTTCTGTATCCATTCCTCTCTTGAGGGACATCTGGGATCTTTCCAGCTTCTGGCTATTATAAATAAGGCAGCTATGCTGTTGCCCATTTTTAATAGGGTTATTTGCTTCTTTGGAGTCTATCTTCTAGAGTTCTTTGTATATATTCGATATTAGACCTCTATCAGATGTAGGATTGGTAAACATCTTTTCCCAATGTGTTGGCTGCCAATTTGTCCTATTGACAGTGTCCTTTGCCTTATAGAAACTTGCAATTTTATGAGGTCCCATTTGTCAATTTGTGATCGTAGACAATAAGCTATTGGTGTTCTGTTCAGGAAATTTTCTCCTGTGCCCATGTGCTTGAGGCTCTTCCCCATTTTCTTTTCAATTAGTTTTAGTGTGCCTGTTTTTTTTGTGGCGGTCCATCCACTTGGACTTGAGCTTTGTACAAGGAGATAAGAATGGATCGATTTGCATTTTTCTACATGCTGTCAGTTGAAATAGCACCATTTGTTGAAAATGTTGTATTTTTTTCCACCAGATTGTTTTAGCTCCTTTATCAAAGATAAATTGACCATAGGTGTGGGTCAATTTCTTTTTCTTCAATTCTGTTCCATTGATCTTCCTGCCTATCACTGTACCAATACCATGCAGTCTTTTAATCACTACTGCTCTGTAATATAGCTTGAGGTCAGGGATGGTGATTCCCCAAGAAGTTCTTTTATTGTTGTGAATAGTTTTCTCTATCCAAAGCCATGAATTTGAGAATTGTTTGTTCTATCTCTATAAAGATTTGAGTTGTACTTTTGATGGGGATTGCATTGAATCTGTAGATTGCTTTTGGCAAGATGGCCATTTTTAGTATGTTAATCCTGCCAATCCATGAACATGGGAGATCTTTCTATCTTCTGAGGCCTTATCCTATTTTTTTTCTTTAGAGTTGAAGTTATTGTCATACAGATCTTTCACTTGCTTGCTTAGAGTCACACCAAGTTATTTTATATTATTTGTGACAATTGTCAATGGTGTCATTTTCTAATTTCTTTCTCTGCCCATTTATCTTATGAGTAAAAGAAGGCTACTTATTTGTTTGACTTAATTTTATATCCAGCCACTCTGTTAAATTGTTTATTATCTGTAGGAGTTCTCTGGTTGAATTTTTGGGGTAATTTAAGTATACTATCATATCATCTGAAAATAGTGATATTTTGACTCCTTCCTTTCCAATTTGTATCCCTTTGACCATCTTTTGTTGTCTAGTTGTTCTAGCTAGAACTTCCAGTACTATATTGAATAGGCAGGGAGTGAGTGAGCAACCTTGTTCAGTCTCTGATTTTATTGGAATTGCTTCAAGTTTCTCTCCATTTAGTTTGATGTTGGCTACTGGTTTGCTGTGTATCGCTTGTACTGTGTTTAGGTATGTACCTTTAATTATTTATCTTTTCAAGAGTTTTATCATGAGGGGGTAAAATGCAGTTTCAGCATTTACTGAAATGATAATGTGGATTTTGTTCTTTGAGTTTTTTATGTAGTGGATTATGTTTATGTATTTCCATATATTGGACCATCCCTTTATCCCTGGTATAAAACCTACTTGTTCATGGTGAATAATCATTTTGATGTGTTCCTGCATTTGTTTTGCAAAATTTTTATTGAGTATTTTTGCATCCATATTTATAAGTTCTGATGTTCTCTTTCTTTGTTGGGTCTTTTTGTGGTTTTGGTGTCTGATTAACCTTGGCTTCATTGAACAGATTGGGTTGGCTTCCTTTTGCTTCTATTTTGTGGAATAGTTTGAAGAGTATTAGAATTAGGTCTTCTTTGAAGGTCTGATAGAACTCTGCACTAAACCTGTCTAGTCCTAGTCTTTTTTATTTTATTTTTATTTTTATTTTTTTATTATTATTATTTTTTTAGTTGGGAGACTGTTAATAGCTACTTCTATTTCTTCAGGGGTTATAGGGTTGTTTAGATGGTTAATCTGATCCTGATTTAACTTTGGTACCTGGAATCCATCTAGATAACTTTCTGTTTCATCCAAATTTTCTAGTTTTGTTGAGTATAACCTTTTGTAGTATGATCTGATGATCTTTTGAATTTCCTCAGTTTCTGTTGTCATATATTCCTTTTCATTTCTGACTTTGTTAATTTCAATACTATATCGGTGCCCTCTTTGTTAGTTTGGCTAAGGGTTTATATATCTTGCTGATTTTACTCAAAGAACCAGCTCGTGGTTTGGTTGATTCTTTGTGTATTTTTTTGTTTTTATTTGGTTAATTTCAGCCCTAAGAGTTTGATAATTTCCTGCCATCTACTCCTCTTGGGTTTATTTGCTTCTTTTTATTTTAGAGCTTTCAGGTGTGCTGTTAAGGTGCTATTATATGCTCTATTCACTTTCTTTTTTGGAGGATTTAGAGCTATGAGTTTTCTTTTAGTACTGCTTTCATTGTGTGCCACAAGTTTGGGTATGGTGTACATTAATTTTTATTAAATTCTGAGAAGCCTTTTCTTTCTTTATTTTTTCCTTGGCCAAGTTATAATTGAGTAGAGCATTGGTAAGCTTCCATATTTATGTGGGCTTTCTATTGTTTTTGTTGTTATTGAAGACCAGCCTTAGTCTGTGGTGATCTGAAAGGATGCATGGATTATTTAAGTCTTTTTGTATCTGTTGAGTCCTGTTCTTGACCAATTTTATGGTCAATTTTGTAGAAGGTACTATGAGGTGCTGAGAAATAGGTATATTCTTTTGTATTAGGATAAAATGTTCTATAGATATCTGTTAAATCCATTTGGTCCTTAAGTTCTGTTAGCTTCACTATGTCTCTTTTTAGTTTCTGTGTCCATGATCTGTCCTTTGTTGAGAGTGGGGTGTTGAAGTCTCCTACTATTACTGTGTGAGGTATAACGTGTGCTTTGAGCTTTAGTAAAGTTTCTTTTATGAATGTGGGTGCCCTTGCATTTGGAGCATAGATGTTCAGAATTGAGAGTTAATCTTGGTAGATCTTTACTTTGAGAGTATGAAGTGTCTCTCCTTATCCTTTTTGATAACCTTAGGTTGAAAGTCAATTTTACTTGATGTTAGAATGCTTACTCCAGCTTGTTTCTTGGGACGATTTGCTTGGGAAATTGTTTTCCAGCCCTTTACTCTGAGGTAGTGTCTGTCTTTTTCACTGAGGTGTTTTTCCTGTATGTAGAAAATTGGGGGTCCTGTTTACTTATCCAGTTTGTTATTTTATGTCTTTTTATTGGGTAATGAGTCCATTGATGTTAAGAGATATCAAGGAATAGTGATTGTTGCTTCCTGTTATTTTTGTTGTTAGAGGTGGAATTATGGTTGTGTGGCTACCTTCTTTTGGGTTTTTTGAAAGAAGATTAATTTCTTTTGTTGCTGAGAATAGTTTTAGCTATCTTGGGTTTTTTGTTATTCCAGATGAATTTGAGAATTGCTCTTTCTAACTCTGTGAAGAATTGAGTTGGGATTTTGATGGGTATTGCATTGAATGTGTATATTGCTTTTGGCAAAATGGCCATTTTAACTATATTGATCCTGCCGATCCATGAGCATGGGAGGTTTTCCCATTTTTTGAGGTCTTCTTCCATTTCCTTCTTCAGAGTCTTGAAGTTCTTAACATATAGGTCTTTCACATGTTTGGTAAGAGTCACCCCAAGGTACTTTATACTGTTTGTGGTTATTGTGAAGGGGGTCATTTCCCTAATTTCTTTCTCAGCCTGCTTATCCTTTGAGTATAGGAAGGCCACTGATTTGCTTGAGTTGATTTTATAATCTTCTACTGAAGTTGTTTATCAGCTGTAGGAGTTCTCTAGTGGAGTTTTTTGGGTCACTTAGGTAGATTATCATGTCATCTGCAAATAATGATAGTTTGACTTCTTCCTTTCCAATTTGTATCCCTTTGACCTCCTTATGTTGTCAAATTGCCCGAGCTAGTACCTCAAGTACAATATTGAAAAGATAAGGAGAAATGGGGCAGCCTTGTCTGGTCCCTGATTTCAGTGGGATTGCTTCAAGTTTCTCTCCATTTAGTTTGATGCTGGCTACCAGTTTGCTGTATATTGCTTTAACGATGTTTAAGTATGGGCCTTGAATTCCTGTTCTTTCCAAGACTTTAAGCATGAAAGGATGCTGAATTTTGTCAAATGCTTTTTCAGCATCCAATGAAATGACCATGTGGTTTTTTTCTTTGAGTTTGTTTATGTAGTGGATTGCATTGATGGATTTCCGTATATTGAACCAACCCTGCAATTAGTATCTCTGACCTCAAGCAATACTACAGAGCAATAGTGTTTAAAACTGCATGGTATTGGTACAGTGATAGGCAGGCAGATCAATGGAACAGGATTGAAGATCCAGAAATGAACCCACACACCTATGGCCACTTGATCCTCGACAAAGGGGCTGAAAACATCCAATGGAAAAAAGAAAGCCTTTTCAACAAATAGTGCTGGTTCAACTGGAGGTCAGCATGCAGAAGAGTGCAAATTGATCCATCCTTTTCTCCTTGTACTAAGCTCAAATCCAAATGGATCAAGGACCTCCACATAAAGCCAGACACTCTGAAGCTAATAGAAAAGAAACTGGGGAAGACCCTTGAGGACATCGGTATAGGGAGAAAGTTTCTGAACAGAACACCAATAGCATACACTCTAAGATCAAGAATTGACAAATGGGACCTCATAAAATTACAAAATTTCTGTAAGGCAAAGGACACCATCAAAAGGACAAATCGGCAACCAACAAATTGGGAAAAGATCTTCACCAATCCTACATCAGATAGAGGGCTAATATCCAATATATATAAAGAACTCAAGAAGTTAGACTCCAGAAAACCAAACAACCCTATTAAAAATGGGGTACAGAGTTAAACAAAGAATTCTCACCTGAAGAACTTCGGATGGCAGAGAAACACCTTAAAAAATGCTCAACTTCATTAGTCATTAGGGAAATGCAAATCAAAACAACCCTGAGATTTCACCTTACACCAGTCAGAATGGCTAAGATTAAAAATTCAGGAGACAGCAGGTGTTGGAGAGGATGTGGAGAAAGAGGAACACTCCTCCACTGCTGGTGGGATTGCAAATTGGTACAACCACTCTGGAAATCAGTCTGGCGGTTCCTCTGAAAACTGGGCACCTCACTTCCAGAAGATCCTGCTATACCACTCCTGGGCATATACCCAGAGGATTCCCCACCATGTAATAAGGATACATGCTCCACTATGTTCATAGCAGCCCTATTTATAATTGCCAGATGCTGGAAACAACTCAGGTATCCCTCAACAGAAGAGTGGATGCAAAAAATGTGGTATATCTACACAATGGAGTACTATTCAGCCATTAGAAACAATGAATTCATGAAGTTCTTAGGCAAATGGATGGAGTTAGAGAACATCATACTAAGTGAGGTAACCCAGACTCAAAAGATGAATCATGGTATGCACTCACTAATAAGTGGGTATTAACCTAGAAAACTGGAATACCCAAAACATAATCCACACATCAAATGAGGTACAAGAAGAATTGAGGAGTGGCCCCTTGTTCTGAAAAGACTCAGTGAAGCAGTATAGAGCAAAATCAGAACAGGGAAGTGGGAAGGGTTGGGTGGGAAAACAGGGGGAGGGAAGGGGAATGATGGGACTTTCGGGGAGTGGGGGTCCAGAAAAGGGGAAATCCTTTGAAATGTAAATAAATATATCAATAAATTAAAAAAAAACTAAAAAAAAAAGATAACTTAACAAAGCCTTTTGTAAAAAAAAAAAAAGAAGAAGAAGATTAATTTCTTGCTTTATCTATGGTATAGTTTCCCTCCTTGTGTAGGAGTTTTCTATTATCCTTTGTAGGGCTGGATTTGTGAAAGATGTTGTGTAAATTTTTTTTTGTCATGGAATATATTGGTTTCTCCATCTATGGTAACTGAGAGTTTTGCTGGGTATAGTAGCCTGAGCCTGCATTTGTGTTCTATTTGTGTATGTATGAAATCTGTCCAGGATCTTCTAGCTTTCATAGTCTGTGTTGAGAAGGCTTTTGTAATTTTGACAGGTCTGCCTTTATATCTTAATTGACCTTTCCTACTTACTGCTTTTAATATTCTTTGTTTTCTGGTTTTGGTGCTTTGACTATTATGTGATTGGAGGAATTCCCTTTCTGGTCCAATTTATATGGATTTCTTTAGGCCTCTTGTATATTTTCGTGCATCTCTTTCTTAAGGTTAGGGAAGTTTTCTTCTATAATTTTGTTGAAGACATTTACTGGCCCTTTTGAGTTGGGAATCTTCACTCTCCTCTATATGTATTATTCTTAGATTTGGTCTTTCATTGTGTCCTGGATTTCCTGCATGTTTTTGGTCATGAGGCTTTTGAATTTTGCATTTTCTTTTTGGGTTGTGTCAATGTTTTCTACTGTAACTTCTGCACCTGAGATTTCTCTCTTCTCTCTCTTATATTCTGTTGGTGATTCTTGTGTCTATGGCTCCTGATATCTTTCCTAGGTTTTCTATCTCCAGAATTTCCTTCCTTTGTGATTTCTTTATTGTTTCTATTTCCATTTTTAGATCCTCAATGATTTTGTTCAATTCTTTCATATCTTTAGTTTTTTTTTGAATTTAAAGGCATTTTTGTGTTTCTTCTTTAAGCTCTTCTACCTGTTTAACTATGTTCTCCTATATTTCTTTAAGGGGATTGTATATGTCCTTCTTAAGGTTCTCTATCATCATCATCAGATGTGATTTTAAATCCAAATCTTGCTTTTCTGGTGTGCTGGGAAATCCAGTGAATTGCAGTGGTGGGAGAACTTGGTTCTGATGATGCCAATTAGTCTCGGTTTTTGTTGCTTATGTTCTTGCTCTTTCCTCTTGCCATGTGGTTATCTATGGTGTTAGCTGGTCTAGATATCTCTGACTGTATCTTGTCCCTCCTGTAAATCTTTGTGTCAGCAGTCCTGGGAGACCAGTTCTCTCTGGAAGGAATTTGAATATGTAGAGTTATGGCACAGGGTCAGCTCCAGGTACAGATGGAAACTAGAAGGATCCCGTCCCAGGCTTTTCCTTAGTTCCTGTGTCCTGATGGCTCTGGGTGGGCCCCTCTTGGGTCAGGTATTTGAGTACAAGTGGTGGTTTTACCTGTATACTCAGGTTTGTCAACAATCTTGAGAGAAGAGCTCTCTCCAAGAGGGATTTGCGTATAGAAGCTATGGGGAAGAGTCAACTCCAGGCACAGATCTGTGTGATATTTTTGATTACGGATGTTTTGTTCTAATGCCTTGTTGGGCATTGGTGGGTGGAGAGGTCCTTGGTCCTGTGAAGGCTTGATAGATGCCCCAGTGTGGGAAAATCAAGGGCAGGTAGGTGGGAGTGAGTTGGGCAGAGGGGCATCTTCTTGGAGGTAGTGTGTGGGAGGATGGGTTGGGTGTTTTCTGGGAGGGGGAAATCAGGAAAGGTTATAATATTTGAAATGTAAATGAAGAATATATTCAATAAAGAAATAAAAAGGATGTTTTTCTCTATTCTCATGAGCCCATCATCTTTTCTTTCTCTTATTGTCTGTCCCTGGTACTGCTTTCTCTCTCTGATGCTGTATAAAAAGCCTTAGATTTTTTTACTTTGTGTGTTAGCCTGGCACTGTCATTTCAAGTGTATTGTTATTAGTTACAGTGATTCAACTCATGCAACACACTAACCAGCTCTGTAGGAGTAAAACAAAAAAAAATAAAGATAAATATTTAGAAGAGATTATTATTATTTAGAGAGTATTATTATTATTATTATTATTTACTTAATTATTCAGTCCATGCTTGAATTTGATAGTTAGAATTTTCTGCCAATTTTACCATCTGGATTTTGGGAGTAGGAGCTTCTCTAGTGGACATAGATAACAAATTTTCTTATTCATTGTGATCATGCTCTTGGGATTTTCAGTTCCCTGAAATGCTGACCTCTCTTAACTGGTCCATGGAGTTCCCACAAGGAAGTTTGTTTTGTGTTTGTTATCAGTATCTCTGTAAAGGATTGGAGTCTAGAGTTTTGCCATTTTGCTTCTGTTGCTATTGCAAAAGTCTATTTAAATAAACATAGTTTATTAAATAAAAACATATTCATGAAGTCTAAAGAAAACACATTGTGGATAGAAATGAACTTGAGAAAAGTAACACAATGGGAACATGGTGATTTTGGACATAGATAGATTTTTTTTTTTTTTTTTTTTTTTTTTTTTTTTTTTTTTTTTTTTTTTTAGCGTATTGTGACATCTTGCTGGTGGGAAAGAAATCAAGATCTTTTGAAAATTTCTGAGAAAATGAACAGGATCTGTGTGAAGAGATCTACTGAAATATAGTGTTATATCTGCACACATACTGCTATTTTGGGTAAGCTTTGTTGAGAACACTATGGTTTGATGGGCTGAGTAATGTTTTAAGCAGAAAAAGTCTATATTGACAATCTCTGGCACTTAAACATGATAGGCATTCATGATAATGCAAAGTTCTTTGGCTGATACAAAACTAAACACCCCATATCTTAGTTCTTACAGGTTTATTTCCTCCTTCTAGAGGTATCTAATCAGGAAGTAATACATAACATTGTTGCTGAGCCCAGAACCTTGGCTCTCCCTGCTCATTGAATGTGAAGAGGCAATCCTTTATTATACCCTATTATCAAAAGAGCCTGTTTCAGAAATGTGGAGCTCATTTTGTGTTGCTTGTACCATGAAAATGTTGTTTCACAACCAACAGGTGTATTGGGATAATTATGCTAAATTTCCTAAAGTGTAAAATTTCACCAAGTGAACTGATGAAATTTATTAAATTGGTTCATGGAGGTGCTTAAATGATTTTCAGCAAGAATTCTGCTTTTATTTTCTGGTAAAAAATGGTTTACAAGATAAGAATTACAACATATATCCCTTCTCTTTTCCTCTTTCAAATACTACCATATATCCCTCCCTGATAGTGTTCAAATTTATAGCCTCTTTTTCATTTATTGTTTTTGTATGCATATATGTATTTGTATATTTTAAGGTATATATTTCATAATGTTCAAATTTGGGTGACTGTGTCCATCTCCTTAAACTGATCATTTAAAATCCATTCTTCTAGTATTAAATAAGCACACATATTATATACACACTTAAATCAACATGTTTGTTTGTATATGGCAAAAAGGGCCAGAGAGCATCGGATACCCTGGAACTGGAGTTATAGATAGTGCAGCCACCATGTGGGTCCTGGGAACTGAAATCAGATCATCTGGAAAAGCAGCAATGCTCTTAACTGTTGCATTATATCTCTAGTCCTCAAATACTATCTGCATGTACAGATATCCAGTATGTCTTCTATCAACTATCTTTGTATCAAGGAAAGACAGTGAATATTTTATGTTCCTCAAGACAGACTATATCCATCTGTAATATTTTGTTGAATATTATAACAGATTATGATTTATATGCATTACAACTTATCTATAAGAAACTGCTAGTAGACAGCAAGCCCAACTTATTAAAAAGCTCAGGAACTCAGAATGCAAAAAACACAAATAAAATATATTCTAGAGGAAAGTGATTCTTACTCATAATGAGAGATCAAAATAACAGGAGACACTGAAGTAATTTGGTTATGAAATTGCTGTGGTTTTATAGTATCAAAATCTTCCAGTAGTAGAGACCTAGGGAATCTTCACAATTGTGAGCCAGGAGCAATTCTCTGAGTGTTGGGTGTCTGTAGAAATAACCAGCACAATTAAAATTGTATCTACTCTCCAGGTTGTGTTTAGGAACTTTTATTGATATTGTACTAAACTGAGAATTTTGATGGAAAGACATATTTTGAAACCTGGTTTTCAGTGTGTTTGGATCCCAAATTTCTCATAGAATATTATGTAGACAGCAGTGTAGATTCTGCAAATACACCTACCTCATGGTTCTCATGATCAAGTTCACTCCTCTCTTATAGAATGTGAATAGAATCTAGGAAGTTACTTCCAATCAAGAGGTTGTTGAAGTAGTAATGGGAAGATATTTATGGAAAAGAATAAACTTAGCCAGGATTCTGGAAAATAGTATTTTAATTCTAAAAATTTCTGAAAATAAAGCTATTAGTTGATCCCATAAACTTATTACTAAATATATATTGAAAGGAAATGAAATATGTTTTTAGAAGAGACATCGGCATATTTGTTTAGTGTATATATGTATACATGTGGGAATTTGTGTTTTCTGCCTACTTGTGCCATGCTGTGTGTGTGTGTGTGTGTGAGTGTGTGTGTGTGAGAGAGAGAGAGAGAGAGAGAGAGAGAGAGAGAGAGAGAGAGGCAGAGACAGAGAGACAGAGAGAGAGAAAGACAGACAGAGAGAGAGAGAGAGAGAGAGAGAGAGAGAGAGAGAGAGAATGTGTGTGTGTGTGTGTGTGTGTGTGTGTGTGTGTGTGTATCAATGGATAGGTTTTACAAGTCAGTTATCTCCTTCCATGTCCTAAATTCTGGGCTCAGGTTTTCAGCCTTTGCATCAGGTTCCTTTATTCATCAAGTCTCCTTGATGACCCTGTGCTTTCATTATATTTTAAAACTACTTAGAAGACTTAGGAAATAGAAACATCTTATGTGTCTGTTAATGAATGGAAAAGGGAATCTTGGACATACTCAGGATGGGATGCTTACAAATATTCTGCTATTTGAGAGAACATGCATGCAGGTGGATCTAAAAGAAACCAAAACAGAAGACATTTGTACTACCATATCAATAATTCATGGGAGGCAAAAAAATTATCTCATAGAAGTTTAAGTAGTTAAGTGGCCTTGGAAAGTGGCAGGGGGGAGATTTTGTCATTGTTGACTTAGGTATGTGTATACAATATGTCTGTTTATTTAAAAGCTAGAAAAATGGATTTTAAATTCAGTTTAAGGAAATGGACATAGTCATGCAAATTTGAAAAATATGTAATATATATCTATATAAAAGCACAGTATGACATGTGTTTAACTATTGTGATTCATCTGATAAAAGAGAAATAGAAGAAAATGGCTTACTTCCTGTTGACTTTTTTATAGTATCATATAAATATATAAACACCAAATGTTTTGTCCTGTATATTATATAATTCCTTTGGGAGGATATGTTAGAACTGAGGACTCATTCCAATTACTAAAACCCATATTTCTCTCATATATAAAATACTAGCATGGATAAGGGGAAAGGAAATGCAAGTAAGACTTTCTCCTTAGAGACAAAAGAGAACTAGGAGTAGTAGGTGGTGATTGGTATGCATGATTTGCTCTAATTTCCTGAGCATTACAATGCATTGATAGATGTCAAAACCATAAGCTGCATTGTTAAACTGAAAAATTATAGTCTTGGTCTTGAGACAGCCTGACTCCCAGGAGGTCTGTGATAACCAGGGTCACAGGCTCTCTCCCACCCCAATACCTGCCCTAGCTAGGATCTACATGGACCCTAACAAACATGGAACCTATTGACCCTGATTGAGATACATCTTCCTTTAGGTCTTCAACTCTGCCTGGAGCAGATTGGGTATGTTAGCTCCCATCCCACACTCAGAGACAGCCTGTCTCCCACAATGTTTTCTATAACCAGGATCTCAGGTGATATCTCAAGCCCCAGTATATGCCCTAGCTGGGACCCCTACAGAGCCCAGCAGACAGGGGACCTATGTGCCCTGACAAAGTCACACTTTTCTTCTTGTCTGAAACTCCTCCTGGGGCAGATCAGGCACTTCAGCCCCCCTCCCACTCCCAGAGAAAGCCTATTTCCCAGGTGGTTTGTCATAACCAGGCTCAAAGGTGAGAAACTCCACCCAAATACTTGCCCTAGCTGGGACCCTTCATGGAGCCAAGCAGATGAGGAATCTATCCAACATGCCTGAGATACATCTTCCTTCTGGTCTGCAGCTCCTCCTGGAGCAGGGCACTCTAGCCACACATCCCCAACCTAGAGATAGCCTATCTACCAGGAGGTCAGTCATAACCATGGTCATAGGAAGCCTGTAATAACTAGGTACACAGGAGTTCGAGCACTGTTTGCCTCACAAATGGCCTGCTCTAACCCAGCAAAAGGGCTCCACCTGCCTATAAGGCTCCATTTAGACAACAAGTCCTGTTAATAGCAGAGATAACCAGATGTTGAGAGGCAAGTATAACAATATAAGTAACAGACACCAGATGGGAGGATTTTCTTTTTTGTCCAATCTGTTGGTGTTCTGTAGGCTTCTTATATATTTATGGCCATCTCTTTCTTTAGGTTAGAGGAATTCTACAATTTTCTTGAAGATGTTTTCTGGCCCTTTGAGCTGGGATTGTTAACCCTCTTTCAATGAAAATGATGATACAACATACACAAACTTATGGGGCACAATGAAATCAATGTTAAGAGGAAAATTCATAGCACTAAGTGCCTTCATAAAGAAACTGGAGATATCCTACACTAGCAAATTAACAGTATAACTGAAAGGTCTACATCAAAAAGATGCAAACACACCCAAGAGGAGTAAATGACCCAAAAGGAGCAAAAAAAACCCAAGAGGAAATAGTCAAACTCAGGGCTGAAATGAACCAATTAGAAACAAAACAATACAAAATGTCAGTAAAACAAAGAATTTTTAATTGGTTCTTTGAAAGAATCAACATGACATGTAAACCTTTAGTCAAACTAAATGAAGAGTCCAGAGACAGTATCCAAATTAACAAAATCTGAAATGAAAAGGGAGACATAACAACAGAACCCGAGGAAATTAAAAAAAAATCATCAGAACCTACTACAAAAGTCTGTACTCTATAAAACTAGAAACTTTCGACGAGGTGGGTGATTTTTTGGACAGATACCACCTACTAAAGTTAAATCAATGTCATGTAAACTACGTAAACAGTCCTATAATCCTTAAGGAAATAGAAATACTCAGAAAAAACCTCCCAACAACAACAACAACAACAGCAACAACAACAAAGCTCAGGACTAGGTGGTTTTAGTGCAGAATTCTTTTGGACCTTCAAAGAGCTAATACCAAGACTCCTTACACTATCCCGTGAAACAGAAACAGAAGAAACACTACCTAGTTCATTCTATGAAGTCACAGTTACTCTGATACCTAAACCACATAAAGACCCAACAAAGAAAGAAAACTTCAGACCAGTATTGCTTATGAATATCAATGCAATTTTTGTACCAGAGGGCCAGGTGGCTCCACAGCCTTCTGTGCACCGCCCACTAGGAGAGAGTGACCTCCCAACAGTCCCTCCACTTCTGAACATAGAGGTGAGAGCTCTAGTTTCTCTCCAATATCTCTCTAGAGGGAAACAGCTAGGAGCACACAGGGCATTTGATCAGTGGAGCAGCAGGGACAGGAGCCTTCAGGTATTTATTTACACCAAGGAGCCAGGTGACTCCATAGTGTTCTGTGTACAATTTCAGCAAAGTGGCTGGATATAAACTTAACTCAAACGAATCAGTTGCCTTCCTCTACTCAAAGGATAAACAGGCTGAGAAAGAAATTAGGGAAATATCATCCTTCACAATAACCACGAAGAGTATAAAATATCTTAGTGTAAGTCTTACTAAGCAAGTAAAAGATATGTATGGCAAGAACTTCAGGTCTCTGAAAAAAGAATCTGAAGAAGGCCTCAGAAGATGACAATATCTCCCATGCTCAAGGATTGGTAGGATTAACATAGTGAAAATGTCCACCCTACCAAAATCTATATACAGATTCAATGGAATCCCCATCAAAATTCCAACCCAGTTCTTCACAGACATCAAAAGAGCAATTCTCAGCTTCATATGGATAAACAAAAGACCCAGAATAGCCAATACAATTTTTAAAAATAAAAGCACTTCCAGCAGAATAACTAACCTCAATCTACACTATAGAGCACTAGTGATAAAAACCACATGGTATTGGTACAAAAACAGACAGGTCAATCAATGGAATAGAATTGAAGACTCAGGTACACACACACACACACACACACACACACACACACAACCTTGATTTTTGACAAATAAGCAAAAAACATATAAACATTTTCAATACATGGTGATGTATTTAACTGGTGATCTGTATGTAAGAGAATGAAAACAAAACCATATTCATTATCCTGCACAAAGGTCAAGTTCAAGTGGATCATGGACCTCAACCTAAAACCAGATACACTGAATCTAGAAGAAAAGAAAGTAGAAAGAACCTTGAACTCAGTTTCATAGGAGGGGGAATTTCCTGAACCAATGGCTCCATCTCCAAGATCAACAATCAATAAATTGGACTTCATGAAACTGAAAAGCTTATGTAAGGTGAAATACACCATCAATAGGACAAATTGGTAACCTACAGATTGGGAAAAAAACCTTCATTAGCTCTACATCTGACAAAGGGCCAATATCCAAACTATATAAGTAACTCAAGAAGTTAACCTCCAAAAACTCAAATAACCCAATTAAAAATGGGGTACAGAGCTAAACAGAAAAGTCAGAGCAGGAGAATTTTGAAGGACAGAGAATCACTTAAAGAAATATTCAAAGTCCTTTGTCATCAGAGAAATGTAAATCATAAGAACCCTGAAATTTCATCTCACACCAATCAGAATATCTAAGATCAAAAACTTAAGGAACAGTACATGCTGGGCAATGAGGAGAAGGAGGAACACCCCTCCATTGGTGGTGGAATTGCAAGCTGGTACAACCACTGTGGAAATCAATCTGGTGGTCCCTCAGAAAACTGGAAATAGTTTAACCTGAAAACTCAGTTACACTACTTTTGGGCATATACCCATAAGTTGCCCTATCATACCACAAGGACACATCCTCCATACTGTTCATAGTAACCTTATTTGTAACATCCAGAAGTTGGAAACAACCAAGATGTTTCTCAACTGAAGAATGGATACAGAAAATGTAGTTCATTTACACAAAGGAATATTATTCAGCTATTAAAAATGATGACATCATGAATTTTGCACACAAATTGATGGTGATTTTGTAGGCAAATGGATAGAGTGAGGCAACCCAGACACAAAAGGACATGCATGGTATATACTTACTGATAAGTGGATATTAACCAAAAAGTACAGGGTACCTAGGATACAACCTACAGATCATATGAATATATAGTAAGTATAATAAGTAGAAATATCCAAGTGAGGATGATTCACTCTCACTTAGAGGGGAAGGAAATAATCACGGGAGACAGAGGGAGGGAGAGATCTGTGTAGGAGAGGGAAGGAAGAAGGGAGGGTGAGGGGAAGAGGGCAACAAGATCAGATATGGGGAGGAGTTGACAGGAGAGAAGCCTAGTGGGCCAAGAAAATGCATGTTTATAAGCAACCTAGGTGAGTTGGAGGTGGGGGAGCCCTCTAGAAAGTACCAGAGACCTGGAAGGTGAAACACTCTCAGTACTCATTGGGGATGACCTTAGCCAAAATGCCCAACATTGAGGAAAAGGAACTTGAAGAGTTGACTTCCAGTAGATAGACAGGGCCTCAAGTGGAGGGACAGGGTTACTAACTCACAGTCGAAATTCCTGACCCAGAATTGTTCTTATCTAAAAGAACTGCAGGGACAAAAATGGAGATGAGACTGAAGGATAGGTGAACTGGCCCAACTTTGGATTCATCTCATGGGTGGGCACCAAACCCTGACACTACCATGCTATGATGTGTTTACAGATGGGAGCCTGACATGGCTGTCCTCTGAAAGGCTCTACCAGCAGCTCATCGAGGTGGAAGCAGATATTAAACCCAATCATTTGACTGAAGTCAGGAAACCCTATGGTTGATTTAGGGGAAGGAATGAAGAAGCTGAAAGGGAGAGTGACTGCATAGAAAGACCAACAGCCTCAACTAACCCAGACTCTAAGGAGTTCCCAGAGACTGACTCATCAACCAGAAGCATACACGGTCTGGTCAGAGGCCCCTGGCACATATGTAGCAGAGGTATGGCCTCAGTGGGAGAAGATGTTCTTAATACTCAAGAGACTTGAGGCTCCGGGGATGGGGTGGCCTGGTGGGAATACAGAACATCCTCTTAGAGCCAAGTGGAGGGAGGAATGGGATGAGGAAATTTGTGATGAAGGACTGAAGTTGAGAGCAATGACTAGAATGTAAATAAATAAAATAATTAAATAAAACAAAACAAAACCTCTTAGTAATAAGTGCAGACAATTGAAATTTTATTTAATGTATAAAAATAAATATAAAAAATAAGAAAAGTAGAAAGGTCTATGGATAAGACTTTCTTGAAAGTTCTAAGCACATTTTCTCTCTTCCTTTTACTGTTAATAGTAACAAGTCCCCAAAGAAAGGGATAATGTGGACCAATTGGCTAATTCAGAGCTGTGTGAATTTAGCCCCCAAGGTCACACAATTGAAGTAATTAGCCAGTGTCTTCAGATCTGTTCTTTGCCAGCTTCTATGTCTCTTGCAACCTTTAGGCACCTTCATTAGCTTAAGCCTGACTTGTTTTCAGGTTCTGAATATATAACCCATAACTTTGGTGAGTATCAGGCAGAAAAGAAGCAGTTGGTAATGCCTCTGCAGAGATACAGCCTAGTCCAGTAAGTGCAAATGGAGATGGAGGAAGGGTAGAGAGACTGTCAAGGTCACTGTTTCTTTGTCATCAGGAGGTAGTGTTGGGATGGAGAGGATACATGGAAAGATTCTGTTCTGAGGGCTGAGCTATCGTTTGGAACCGGAATGAATTCTAGGAACTCTCAGAGTCTGCTTTCCTCCACATTGGTTATCAGCTCTATAAGCACCTCCCCCACATCATTAAGCAAGGGGTCTTGTTTTAGCAGGGAGGATGGGTATGAAGTACTTTCAAGTAGATTAAAAACCTTCTGGGAGACTCTAAGTGCTATATTCTTCATTTGTGTATGTAAGAATTTATCATCATAAAAAGCTTGAAATATCATATTAAGAAATAGCAAAGGTGATCTCAGACACAGGATATTTTCCTATGATTATATGGGGCTAATACAACATTCTATAAAGTAAACTGTTTCAGAAATAGTTTTGAAAAGTTAATTCTTAATTATTTAAGCTGTATTGCTCACCAGTGCCTTGTGTGGTCAAGGCTCTTTAAGTGCACATCCATCAAAATGGAAGTCCACCAGAGTTAAGGTTAGTGTGTAAGAAGCTATGAATTTGAGTAAGCCTTTATCAAGAATTACTAGAATAGAAAATAAAAGAATTAAAAAACTCTATGAGTAAAACTGGAAAACATTCTCTGTGATTATGAACTTTTTATGCTATTTTGAATCTCCTCAAAGTGATCTTTAGTCTTATGGAAATTTTCTGAATAGCCCACATCAAAACAATTCATATACTATATTAGAATAATAGTGTATTTTGGCAGTGTCTTAATTTCCTTTAGTTATAATTATGTTTTCTCACCATGGGAAGGATCTTTTTCTCTTTTTTAAATTATATTTTTGATTGTATTTTATTGTGATCAAAGGATGGCTTATATCTCGTTTTTGGTCTTGTACACCCTTCCTAATGTGAGTGTAGAAAGATGGATAACACATGTCAGTGGGAAGTGAGCTTAAATCCATGCCTTTAGACTACTGTTTCTTATGTCCTTGGTCAGATAAGCTTCTTTTTTTCAGACTCACACTGGTTCAAATGTAGAGAACAATAATAAGTAACCATTGAATGTTCATCCCTAAGCAGGACATCTATGCCACACTCTCCATGACTTAGGCGAGCATCAAATAAGAACGGGTGGAAAGAATAAAAAACCTGGAGGATGGGGAGGAATAATGTGAAATACTGTCTTCTGGATATGGCATGGCTATTACATGCATGCTCATATAGCAACTGTGACGACTTAAAACAAAGGTATGAAAGTAGAAGGGAACTAGATGGTAACAAAAGGATGTCATCATAAGTGAGAGGGGGATTGATGAGGGTAATGGAAAAATATAATCATAATATATTGTATATATGTATGGAATTGTCAAAAATTAAGTTAAAAAGAGTAGTGAGATTGCAGAAGATCAGAAATATTGCCAAAAGTGTTGTCATTTGATCATTTCACAAGGCAGTTGGTTTAATCCAAAACATAGGTTATTGAGTGGGAGTAAACTTCTATCATTTTAATTAATCCTATTCTCATTTTCAAAAGCTGTTCAAACAATATAGAACTACAAAACTTTACACTTGTCTCAGAATTCCATCTCATGAGAGTCTCTGATGATCCAGGACTGCAGCCCATTTTCTTCGGGTTATTTCTGTCTATGTACCTGGTTACAGTGCTTGGTAACCTGATCATCATCCTGGCCATCAACTCTGACTCTAACCTCCATACTCCCATGTACTTCTTCCTGTGCAATCTGTCCTTGGCTGACATCTGTTTCATCTCTACCACAGTCCCAAAGATGATTGTGAACATCCAAACTCAGAGCAAAGAGATCACCTATGTGGGCTGCCTGACACAGATGTCATTTTTGATCCTCTTTGGATGTATGGATGGGTTGCTTCTGACTGTGATGGCCTATGACAGATTTGTAGCTGTCTGTCACCCACTGCATTCCTCACTCATCATGAATCCTCGGCTCTGTGGCTCTTTGGTTTTTGTGTCTCTTTTGGTTAGTCTCATGGATTCTCAGGCACACAATCTCATTGCATTACAAATCATCTATTTCAAGGATGTAGAAATTTCCAATTTCTTCTGTGACCCTGCACAACTCCTTAATCTTGCCTGTTTTAACACATTCATTAATAACATAGTCATGTATTTTGTTGGTGCTATATCTGGTTTACTTCCTATATCTGGAATTTTCTTCTCTTACTACAAAATAGTTTTCTCCATTCTGAAAATACAATCATCAGGTGGGAGGTATAAAGCTTTTTCTACATGCGGGTCTCACCTGTCAGTTGTTTGCTTATTTTATGGGACAGCCATTGGAGTATATCTTGGTTCAGCTGTATCTCATTCTCCCAGAAGTACTGCAGTGGCCTCACTGATGTACACTGTGGTCACTCCTATGTTAAATCCTTTCATCTATAGCCTGAGGAATAAGGACATTAAAAGAGCAGTGAAGAGACTCCACAGAAGAACATTGTAATTGTAGGGCCTGTGGCACCCATTTAGTGTGGGTGGGAGAAGAAAAGGAGGAGCTTTAAGAAAGTATACAAATTTTCAATTAGCGAAGACAAAAACATACTGGATCATGCTGATGGTGACATAACAATATAAATGTAACTATTACCAATGAAGTAGACATATAACAATACTTAATATGCTTAATTTTCTGACTTAATAATGTTTTGTTATTACAAACTGTGATGGTAACTCTTGGTTGTCAACTTGACTATATATGGAATGAAATACAATCCAGATGTGGAGGGCACACCTTCATTTTAGATATTGAGACAGGAAGACAACATAACTTTGATCCAGATCTTGAAGCTAGAAGACACAATCTTTTGACCTGAATCTTGAGATGGGATGATATACGCCTTTAATCCAGATTTTGATGGACACCTTTAATACAGGCCATACTTTCTACTGAAAACCTAATACAGACAATGGAAGAAGGAAGGATTAATTTTTTCTTCACCCGCTTGCCCTCACTTTACCAGAGCACCCATTGGAGCCTACTTCTTCAGGATTCCAGCTTATATCAAACACGAGCTGAGACACCCAGCCTCATGGGGAATAACTACTAGTTTCTTGTAGTTTCTGTTCACAGCTGGACATTGTTGGATTAGGTGGACTGAAGCCTGTAAGTCATTTCAATAAACTATATATATATTATATAAAATATATATTTATATATTACCCAGTACATATATCTATCTACAATCTATATTTTATTTTGTTGGTTCTATATTTGGTTTAATCCCTATATCTGGCATTTTCTTCTCTTACTATAAAATTGTTTTCTCCATTCTGAGAATACCACCATCAAGTGGGAGGTATAAAGACTTTTACATCTGTGAGTCTCACCTGTCAGTTGTTCACTCCTTTTGTGGAACAGCCATTGAAGTATATCTTGGTTCACTAGACACACACACACACACACACACACACACACAAACCCAAATATCTATAACTCTAATCTTCATAGCATCTATCTATCTATCTATCTATCTATCTATCTACCTACCTATCATCTATCTATTTATCTGTATATCTATGTATCTATGTTTTTATGTATCTATCTATGTATCTGTCTATCTATATTTCTATGTATGTATGTATCTTTCTACTTATTATGTATCTTCTATGTATGATGTATGTATGAATATGTGTATGTATGCATGCATGTATATATCTACCTACCCACCTACCTTCTTATCTATATCTATAAACTTAATTTTATAGATATAGATAGGTAATTACAAGATTAATCTTCTAAGATCACATAGCTGTCAATGATAAATCTTTCCCTCCAGTTCTTCAGTTTATCAGTTCTGACCCACAGGGCATCATATGTCTCCTCCTCCATGGTTGTCTGAATTGTAGCACTTCTGTGACATTGTATCACTACCATTCCTGAAGATGGAGTCTTAGCTCCAGAAAATCAAATCACACCTGCCATCCTTGGTTATGATTCAGCACAGAAGCAGTTCAACTCATGAGTGTTGAGGGGAATGGGACATAGAAGAGGGCCTTCCAGGAAAACATGATTTATTATCAACAGAACTGATACGACCTTTTGTGTAGCTAAATGGCAGGATATTGGTTTGCAAAATTTCATTTTAAGAAGAGCATAATTATATTCTTTGTTATGGAGGGAATCCTGAAAACTTCATTCAATCCTCACATACTAGTTCCACTTATCACAGAGGCTCTCCCCATGCTAGCAGAAAAATATGCTTCTATAAAGTGTTTCCTAGGAACTTCAAAGGACTATGAAAGTGATGATAAATATATAAAGAGGGTGCTTGTGACTGCAAAATCATGAAGGATTTATTGTTTACAATTAAACTCTGGAGACTGAACCTATGCAAGCACTCTGCCATGAAGATAAATCTCAACCCCAAAAGCTTTCTAGATAAAACTCTCTCCATAATCTGAACAATATTTTCTATCTATTGCACATAATTTTGCAGGTAAAGTTTTCTCAATGTTACAATACCACAGATTTTGTTATTTTACAGGAAACAAAGAGACATTGCAGCTTAATGTAACCTACTCTAGGAGTTTAGGTGGGAATGAATGACGTCTCTGGTTGTGGTGGGGCACGCTGGTAGGATTTGCTGAAGGGAATGAATGAAGTCATGTAATAGAGCCAGATGTGGCTGTGTAGAGTGTTTTCCCCAACATTTGGAGGCTGAAGCAGGTGAATCTATGTATTAGGCCAGCAACAGTTATATAGTAAGACTGATTCAGAATGCAACCAAACCAAATTAAAAGCAAAACAACAACAGCAGCAACAAAAACATATATGTCAGCATACAGGATACCTCACAAAGAGGATTTTGGCAGATTGCCTATTTATTCCTTTATTTGTTGTGTGTACGTGAGTGAAACACATGCCACAGCACGTATGCCAAGGGCAGCTTAAAGGAGATGATATTCTTCTTTAGTCATGTGGGTTCCATGAATTGAATTCAGATTGTCCTACTTGGTGGCAATCTTTATCAGCTGAGTCATCTTGTTTCCTGCTCCTATCAGATTATCTTTTTGAAAAACCAGCAAGCCACTTCACTTACCTGTCACATGGTATTGTTATGTAAGCTGATTTCCAACTGATGCAAATACATTGAGCAAGGGATAAAAGATAAATGGTCTGTTTGTGATTAGTATATTATTAATTTATAAAATAGAAAGAAAATAAAAATTTGATATTAAATTGGAAAGATAGGAGTAAAGTATCATTATTTTCAGATGATACATACATATATATGGGATATATGTTACAACCCATAATTATATGTACATTATATATATATCCTACAACATCCATGATGGATATATATATATATATATATATATATATATATATATATATATGTATGTATGATAACAGACTGTGAAAGAAGTCAGATGAACAAAACCTTTCACAACACCCTCAAATAATATAAAACATCTTCAGAGTATATATATCCAATCAAGCAAAAAAATATGATTAAAACTTCAAGTCTTAGAAGAACAAAATTGAAAAGGATATCAGAAGGTAAAGAGATCTCCCATGTTCATGGATAGGTAGGATTAACATAGTAAAAAGGCCAATCTATGGAAAGCAATCTACAGATTTAGTCAGTTCCCTTCAAAATTCCAACAATTTTATTACAGGTCTTGTAATATTATTGTAAATAATATTATTGTATTATTAAATAATTAATAAATTATTAATATTATTAAATACTTTAAATAGTATTAAATAATATTATTGTAAATTATTACAGCAAAGATTATTTCTGCTCACAACAGCCAGCTCCAAGTTATTCTGGTACAATTGCAGAGCACCCTCTTAGAGGCAAAGAGGAAGGTTTGCAGAGGGGAGACTGGGAAGGGAGACAATATTTGAAATGTAAATAGAATAATTAGTAATAATAATAAAAGCAACAACAATAATAACAGCAACATTTTTATTAGAAATAAGAGGCAAATGGAAAATTAAGGTAAGACCACCCCTCTGGAAGATGGATCTACTGTAAGCTCTGGTAAAGAACTAGGAGAATGAAATAATATAATTTAATGAAATATATGTGTTTATACAATAAATAATACAATTTAATGAAATAATATAATTTAATTAAATAATACATTTTTTTTGCTTCCAGTATTCTTGCCTCCTAGCGCACTTGGCACGGGCCCACCAAGAGGTCCTAGCAGGTCTATTAAAGTTTCTGAGTCCTGATTTAGAAAGAAAGAGCATTCCCTATTCCTCCTTGTCTGTCTTTTTCTTTGGATGCTACCCAAACAGCATGCTTTTTTCCCCTGGTGCTTTGGGCTTCCTTATTCTTTTTCTGAATCCCCCTGCTCATTTTTGGCCATGTGGCAGCTTGTCTATCATGTGATTGACCTCCATTTCTCATTCAATAGGCATGGTTGTCTCTCTTGTGTTTCTGTATCTTTTTTCTCGGCAGCTGGTAAGATTTACAGTTTGTCTGCCCTAGGAACTTTCTTTTAAACATTAATAAAATCATCCCAAACTTTCAAAAAATAAGAAAGGATATTTCTATACTTTGTATAAAAACAAAACAGTACTAATAGTTTAGCTAAAACAATTCCGAACAATAGAAACTGCTTGAGATTCCACTATTTCCTATTTCAAATCCTACTACAGATCTATCTATAGCTATAACAACCTCATGGTATTGGCCTAACGATAGACACATTGATCAATGGAATAAAACTGAAGTCTCAAACCTAAGACCACACACCTATAGACATCTGAATTTTTAAATAAATAATCCAGAAATATATACTGGACAAAGAAAGCATCTTCAACAAGTGGTGCTGATCAGTCTGGATGCTTGTGTGTAGAAAAATGCAAAGAGATTCATAAATTATTATTCTGAACATAACTCAAGTTAAAGTGGAGCAAAAGCTTCAACATAAAACAAGACACACTGAATACGATAGAAGAGAAAGTGGGGAGTAGTCTTGAACATACATGCACAGGAGGGAGCTTTCTGAACAGAATACAGATACCACAGACACTAAGAGCAACAATTAATAAATGAGACCTTATGAAACCAAAAAACTTCCACAAGACAAAGATCACCATCAATCAGAAATAACGGCATCTTATACAATGGGAAAGGATGCTTACCAACTCCACATTTGGTAGAAGACTAATATCAACAATATATAAAAAACACAAGAAACTACATTAAAAATGAAGTAATCCAATTAAAAATGGTATACAGATCTAAACAGAGAATTTTCTAAAGAGGAAAGTAAAATGGCTGAGGAACATTTAAAAAAAAATACTCAACATCCAAATGACTTAAAAAAATACTCAACATCCAAATGACTTTGAGATTCTATTTCATACCTGTCAGAATGGCTAATATCAACATAAGTGACATTTTATGATGTTGAGAATATACTGCAGTAGAAACACTTTTCTATTGCTAGTTGGAATGAAAATTTGTATAGCCACTATGAAAATCAATACAGCTCTTCCCAAAACTTTAGGAATCACTTTATCTCAATCCCATATATACCACTCTTGGCATATAGTCAAATGATGCCATCTCTAAGTAATGTTATAACAATAACAAATGCTTTTATTTCGGTGGTATGGTTTATTGTAATTAATTAATGCTAAAAGAAAAAATAACTTCATTAATGAGAAAAATCATCAGATACAAAAACAAAGTTCTTGGAGTTAAATTTTATTAAAATGGTGCTCGATTGGGCAGCACATATACTAAAATTGGAACGATACAGAGAAGATTAGCATGGCCCCTGCGCAAGGATGACACGCGTTCCATATTTTTCTTGTCAACCGAATTCAAGAACACATCAAAACGATCATCCACCATGATCAAGTAGGCTTTATCCCAGGGATGCAGGGTTGGTTCAATATACGGAAATCTATCAATGCAATCCACTACATAAACAAACTCAAAGAAAAAACCACATGGTCATTTCATTGGATGCTGAAAAAGCATTTGACAAAATTCAGCATCCTTTCATGCTTAAAGTCTTGGAAAGAACAGGAATTCAAGGCCCATACCTAAACATAGTAAAAGCAATATACAGCAAACCGGTAGCCAGCATCAAACTAAATGGAGAGAAACTTGAAGCAATCCCACTAAAATCAGGGACTAGACAGGGCTGCCCCCTCTCTCCTTATCTTTTCAATATTGTACTTGAGGTACTAGCTCGGGCAATTCGACAACATAAAGAGGTCAAAGGGATACAAATTGGAAAGGAAGAAGTCAAACTATAATTATTTGCAGATGACATGATAGTCTCCCTAAGTGCCCCAAAAAACTCTACTAGAGAACTCCTACAGCTGATAAACAACTACAGCAAAGTAGCAGGTTATAAAATCAACTCAAGCAAATCAGTGGCCTTCCTATACTCAAAGGATAAGCAGGCTGAGAAAGAAATTAGGGCAATGACCCCCTTCACAGTAGCCACAAACAGTATAAAGTATCTTGGGGCGACTCTTACCAAACATGTGAAAGATCTGTATGACAAGAACTTCAAGACTTTGAAGAAGGAAATGGAAGAAGACCTCAAAAAATGGGAAAACCTCCCATGCTCATCGATCGGCAGGATCAATACAGTTAAAATGGCCATTTTGCCAAAAGCAATATACAGATTCAATGCAATACCCATCAAAATCCCAACTCAATTCTTCACAGAGTTAGAAAGAGCAATTCTCAAATTCGTCTGGAACAACAAAAAACCCAGGATAGCTAAAACTATTCTCAGCAACAAAAGAAATTCTGGGGGAATCAGTATCCCTGACCTCAAGCAATACTACAGAGCAATAGTGTTAAAAACTGCATGGTATTGGTACAGTGACTGGCAGGCAGATCAGTGGAACAGGATTGAAGATCCAGAAATGAACCCACACACCTATGGCCACTTGATCCTTGACAAAGAGGCTGAAAACATCCAATGGAAAAAGGATAGCCTTTTCAACAAATGGTGCTGGTTCAACTGGAGGTCAGCATGCAGAAGAATGCGAATTGATCCATCCTTGTCTCCTTGTACTAAGCTCAAATCCAAATGGATCAAGGACCTCCACATAAAGCCAGACACTCTGAAGCTAATAGAAAAGAAACTGGGGAAGACCCTTGAGGACATCGGTATAGGGAGAAAGTTTCTGAACAGAACACCAATAGCATATGCTCTAAAATCAAGAATTGACAAATGGAACCTCATAAAATTACAAAGTTTCTGTACGGCAAAGGACACCATCAAAAGGACAAATCAGTAACCAACAAATTGGGAAAAGATCTTCACCAATCCTACATCAGACAGAGGGCTAATATCCAATATATATAAAGAACTCAAGAAGTTAGACTCCAGAAAACCAAACAACCCTATTAAAAATGGGGTACAGAGTTAAACAAAGAATTCTCACCTGAAGAACTTCGGATGGCAGAGAAACACCTTAAAAAATGCTCAACTTCATTAGTCATTAGGGAAATGCAAATCAAAACAACCCTGAGATTTCACCTTACACCAGTCAGAATGGCTAAGATTAAAAATTTAGGAGACAGCAGGTGTTGGAGAGGATGTGGAGAAAGAGGAACACTCCTCCACTGCTGGTGGGGTTGCAAATTGGTACAACCACTCTGGAAATCAATCTGGCGGTTCCTCCGAAAACTGGGCACCTCACTTCCAGAAAATCCTGCTATACCACTCCTGGGCATATACCCAAAAGATTCTCCAGCATGTAATAAGGATACATGTTCCACTATGTTCATAGCAGCCCTATTTATAATTGCCAGAAGTTGGAAAGAACCCAGGTATCCCTCAACAGAAGAGTGGATGCAAAAAATGTGGTATATATACACAATGGAGTACTATTCAGCCATTATTAACAATGAATTCATGAAATTCTTAGGCAAATGGATGGAGCTGGAGAATATCATACTAGTGAGGTAACCCAGACTCAAAAGATGAATCATGGTATGCACTCACTAATAAGTGGATATTAACCTAGAAACCTGGAATACCCAAAACATAATCCACACATCAAATGAGGTACAAGAAGAACTGAGGAGTGGCCCCTTGTTCTGAAAAGACTCAGTGAAGCAGTATAGGGCAAAATCAGAACAGGGAAGTGGGAAGGGTTCAGTGGGAAAACAGGGGGAGGGAAGGGGACTGATGGGACTTTCGGGGAGTGGGGGTCCAGACAAGGGGAAATCATTTGAAATGTAAATAAATATATCAATAAATTAAAAAAATATTAAAATGGTAGAACAAAGTAATTCCATATTACACATTAAAGAAGAAAGCTTGTAAGAGAAGGAAGGGATGGAGGAAACTATCAAAACAAGACCATTCAAATGCAGCAGCATTGACACATATATGAACTCATAGAGATCGTGGCAGCATGCCCAAGGCCAGCAGGGGTCTGCATTTTGCACCAGAAGGGGTTTCCATTTTGAGAGAAGTGGACACATGCCTAAATTCCTTACCCAGAAGCAAAGTTCAATTGACAATATCTTACAAATGAAAAAATCAATTCTCTCCAACATGGTCTCATTGAGGATTCAAACCACTCATTAACCCCAGGACCTATGCCCAGCAGCAGATGTACAACACACAAGTCAACCAACCAACCAACCAACCAACCAACCAACCAACAAACAAACAAACAAACAAACTCAGTGACATATTAGGAGGTTCTTAAAGTTTTGACAGTCATTTTTTTCTCACATTTTTTTCAAATATGTTATTGCTTTGGGCTTTACATTTCTTATTTATTTTTTTATTATATACTTTTTTATTTATTGAAAAGGGAAGTAAAGGGAAATAAAAACACGTTATGATAAAATTAAAGATTTACATGAAAAATATTTCAGACAAACACGTTAAAATTTACAATTTTCATGGAAAATTAAAGAGTAAAGTGGTAGACATGTAAAACATCACTAAATTAATTGAAATATGTGATAGAAACATTTTATGATAGAATTGAAGATTTACGTGGAAAATATTTCTGATAAAATTGTAAAAAAATGTAGAAAAACATGTTAGAATTGAAGATTATTGTGGAAAACACAACTCACTATGTAAGATATAAAAAAAAAATCCCCCCAAAACCCCAAAAAACAATCTAGGGACTTGCGAGATGGCCCCAGCTGTTTTTGATTTTTAGCACCTACATGGCAGTTCTTAACTGCCTGTAACAATTTTATGAAGTGTGATACCCTATTCTGGCCTCTACGGTAATAAAGGATGCACATAGTATGCAAGCATACATGCAGGGAAGACATGAACATGAATAATTTTTAAGAAATAAAATAAAAATAAAAACAATCCTATCACTTATAACAACTTCATCAAAGTGTCTAGTTACAAAATCAACTCAAGAAAAGCAGTAGCCTTTCTATACTCCAAGGATAAGCAGACTGAGAAAGAAATTAGGGAAATGACACCCTTCACAATAGCCACAAACCATATAAAGTATCTTCGTGTGACTCTAACCAAACAAGTGAAAGATCTATAGGACAAGAACTTCAGGTCTCTGAAGAAGGAAATCGAAGAAGAACTCAGAAAATGGAAAAATCTTCAATGCTCATGGATTGGCAGGATTAATATAGTTAAAATGGTCATCTTGCCAAAGGCAATCTACAGATTCTATGCAATCCCCATCAAAATCCCAACCCAGTTCTTCATAGAGCTAGAAAGAGCAATGCTCAAATTCATCTGGAATAACAAAAAACCCAGGATAGCTAAAACTATTCTCAACAGTAAAAGAACTTCAGGGGGATTCAGTATCCCAGACCTCAAACTTTACTACAGAGCAATAGTAATAAAAACTGCATGGTATTGGTACAATGTCAGGCAAGTGGATCAATGGAATAGGATTGAAGACACAGAAATGAACCCACACACCTATTGTCACTTGCTCTTCGACAAAGGAGCTGAAAGCATCCAGTGAAAAAAAGATAGTCTTTTTAACAAATGGTGCTGGTTCAATTGGAGGTCAGCATGCAGAAGAATGTGAATCGATCCATTCTTATCTCCTTGTACTAAGCTCAACTCCAAATGGATCTAGGACCTCCACGTAAAACCTGACACACTGAAACTAATAGAAAAGAAACAGGGGAAAACCCTCGAGGACATGGGCACAGGGGGGAAGTTCCTGAATAGAACACCAGTAGCTTATGCTCTAAGATCAAGAATTGACAAGTGGGACCTCATAAAGCTACAAAGTTTCTGTAAGGCAAAGGACACTGTCAAAAGGACAAAACGTCAACCAACAGATTGGGAAAGGATCTTCACCAACCCTAAATCTGACAGAGGGCTAATATCTAATATATACAAAGAACTCAAGAAGGTACAACCCAGAGAACCAAATAACCCCATTAAAAAGTGGGGTACCGAGCTAAACAATGAATTTTCACATGAAGAACTTCAGATGGCTGAGAAAAACCTTAAAAAATGTTCAGCATTATTAATCATTAGGGAAATGCAAATCAAAACAACCCTGAGATTTCACCTCACACCAGTCAGAATGGCTAAGGTCACAAAATCAGAAGACAGTAGGTGTTGGCGAGGATGTGGAGAAAGAACACTCTTTCACTGCTGGTGGGATTGTAAGATGGTGCGATCACTTTGGAAATCAGTCTGGAGGTTCCTCAGAAAACTGGGCATGACAATTCCGGAGGACCTTACTGCTTGTAATATTCTTTCTTTGTTTAGTGTTTTGATTATTATGTGATGGGAGGGCTTTCTTTTCTGGTTCAGTCTGGAGTTCTGAAGGCTTCTTGTATGTTCATGGGCTTCTCTTTCTCTAGATTAGGGAAGTTTTCTTCTACAATTTTGTTGAAGATATTTACTGGGCCTTTAAGATGTAAATCTTCACTCTCCTCTATACCTATAATCCTTGGTTTGGCCTTCTTATTGTGTTCCCAAATCCCACTGGTCAGACTTTCAACAGGAATAGCATATTCTCTCCAATTGAGGCCAGACAAGGCAGTTCTCTGCTACATATGTGCCAGGAACCTCTGATCCGACAGTGTATGCTCTTTGGCTAGTGACTGAGTCTCTGGGAACTCCCAGGGTTCCTTGTAAGTAGAGACTGTTGATCTTCCTATGGGATTGCCATCCTCTTCAGCACCCTTACTCCTTCCCCTAAGTCTTCTATAGGGGCCTCCAAATTCGTTCTAATGGTAGGCTGTAAGTATGTGCATCTGTCTCAGTCAGGTCCTTTCTGAGGACAGCCATGCTCCTGTCTGAAAGCACAATATAGCAGTAGTAATGGTGTCAGGTTTGGTGCCTCCTTTCCCCCCACCTGAATAAATTGGATTCCCCGTTGGGTCACTCATTGAACAGTCTTTACTTCAGTCTCTTCTCCATTTTTGTACCTGAATTTCCTTTAGACAGGAACAATTCTGAGTCAGAAATTTTGACTGTGGGTTGGTAACTTCATCATTCCTCTTGTGCCAGGTCTATTTATTGGAGGTGATCTCTTAAGATTCTCTCTCCCCATTGTTGGGCATTTGTCTAAGGTCATCCCACTGAGTCACGATAGTCTCTCATAGCCCATGTCTCTGGGGCTTTCTAGAGTGTTCGCTCCACTTCCACCCCCTGAAGCTGCATGTTTCCATTCATTCTCCTGGCCTTCTGGGTTTCTCTCCTGTCTCTCCCCATACCTGATCCTGTCCTGCTTTCCCACCCAGAACTCCTCCTCCCTCTTCCTCCCCTGATTATTTTGTTCCTCATTCTAAGTGGTATTGAAGCATCCTCACTTGGGTCCTCCTTTTTGTTAAACTTTTTACATTCTGGGTTGTATTCTGAGTATTCTGTACTGGCTAATATCCACTTATCAGTAAGTACATACCATGCATGTCCTTTTGGGTCTGGGTTACCACACTCGGGAGAATATTTTCCAGCTTCATCCACATGCTTAAAAACTTCACAATTCATTTTTAATTGCTGAATAGTATTCCATTGCGTAAATGAACCACATTTTCTGTATCCATTCTGCCATTGAGAGACATCTGGATTGTAATCAGTTTCTGGCTATTATGAATAAGGCTGCTGTTGAAGAAACATGAGGTAACCTGCTCCCTGTCTCTGTTAACACAGAGCTATCTTGGCACCGAGTCTCCTGCTCCCAAGTCCCTGTGCATTGAGCTAAACAGCCAGCACTCCTCCACACAGTGCAGATGTCTCCTGACTTTGAAGGAGGCAGGAAACAAAAGGCAAACTGTCCTTGCCTTCTCATCTCAGCGTTAACCCCTGGCACCAAGCCTCACACTCCTTTCTGTGTTAAAGCCAAACAACCAGCACCTTCCCCTGGGGCAGATGTCTCCTGCCTCTGAAAGAGGCAGAAAATTAGTGCCCTGAAAGTGATAAGGCCCCCACTCTTGAGCTATGGGAAAGAGGCAATGAACTGTTCTCAGACTGCTGTGGCTGGCTTGTAAAAATACACTAGTCTCTGATAACAGAATAATTTATTTCTTCCCAGGTCAAAAATATCCCTTTCTAGCTGCAAGGTCTTACCTTGCTATCTGAACAAGTTTTATTGGACAACATTGTTTTACCCTCTACACAATTTTGTAACACTAAGGCTTGCAAATCCCAGCTTATGCATCTCCTATGTATACCCTGAACCCCTAGACAATGGAATCACATTCCTAAGCTGTGGAGCATGGTAGGTTGTGATCTGGGTCTAGACTCATACAACAAAGACTCTTTGTATTTGCATCAGTGTCATTATTTCTGGCAGTTTCCTGGGGTTCCCATGAATGGGGCATAACACTATGAACATAGTAGAACATGTAAACTTGTATGGTGGAGCATCTTTTGGGTGTATGCCCAAGAGTAGTACAGGTAGGTTTTCAGGTGGAACTATATACAAATTTCTGAAGAACTGGCCAGATTGTTTTTCAGAGTTGTTGGACCAACCTGCAATCCCACCAGCAATAGAGGAGTGCACCTCTTTTTCCACATGTGTTGTCACTTGAATTTTAGATGTTAGGCATTCCGTTCTGTTGAAGGTGGAATTTCAGGATCATTTTGATTTACATTTCCCTGATGACTAAGGATGCTGAACATTTCTTTAAGTATTTCTTGGACATTCAGATTCCTCTGTTGAGAAGTCTGTGTTTAGCTATGTACCCCATTTTTAAAATTTGGTTATTTGGCTTTCTGGAAGTTAATGTCTTTAGTTCGTTATATATTTGGTTATTAGTCCTCTATCAGACATAGGATTAGTGAAGATCTTTTCACACTCTGGAGATTGCTGTTCTGTCTTATTGACAGTGTTTTTTGCCTTAGAGAAGATTTTTAGTTACATGAAGTTCCATTTATCAATTGTTGACCTTGAGCCGTTGGTGTTCTTTTTTTTTTTTTTTTATTGAGTATCTTCTTTATTTACATTGCCAATGGTAAAACCTTTCCCAATTTCCCCCTCCCAGAAGCCCCCTCCCCAATTATTTCCCTACCCCTCCCCCCCCCCCCCCCGCCTCCATGTATATGCCCCTCTACCCAACACAGTCCCGCCTACCTCCAACTTTCCCCTCCCATCTGTTTCCCTTTGTTGTGGCCTCTATTGAGCCTTTACCTGACCAAAGACCACTCCTCCCACTGATGCCCAAAAAGGCATTCTTCTGCCACATTTTTTTGTCTGGAACCATGTACACCCCTTGGTTGATGATTCAGTCCCTGGGAGTCTTGGGGTGTCTGAGTGACCGAAGTCATTGTTTTTCCCATGGGGCTATATAACCCTTCAGTTCCTCCAGCCAACCCTCTAGATCCTCCGTTAGGGAATCCAAGCTCAGTCCAAGCTTGGTTGCTAGTTTCTGCTTCTGAATTAATAAGACTTTGGCAGGGCCCCTCTGGAGATAACCATGGCATGCTCCTTTTGGTACATGCTTCTCATCATAGTGTTGGGGTTTGCTGACTATTTATAGGATGAATACCCAGGTAGGGCACTCGCTGGGTGGTCTTTACTTCAGACTCTGCTCCACACATTGCCTGCCTTGTTGCTCTTATGAGCATTTTGTTCCGTTTCTCAGAGGAACCATAACTCCTTCACTTAAGTCATTCTTCTGGAGTTTCCTGTGCTGGGTGAATCGCAACTTGTTTATTTTGAGCTTTTGAACTAGCATCCACTTATTAGTGAGTGCATACCATGTGCTTTCTTTTGTCACTGGGATACCTCGCTCAGGATGATACTTTCTAGTTCCATCCATTTGCCTAAGAATTTCATGAATTCATTGTTTTTAATAGCTGAATAGTACTTCATTGTGTATATATACCACAGTTTCTCTATCCATTCCTCTGTTGAGGGACATCTGGGATCTTTCCAGATTCTGGCTATTATAAATAAGGCAGCTATGAACATAGTGGAGCATGTGTCCTTATTACATGTATGAGCAGTTTCTGGGTATATGCCCAGGAGTGGTATAGCTGGATTCACAGGTAGTACTATCTCTAATTTTCTGAGGAATCACCAAACTGATTTCCAGAGTGGTTTT
Organism: Apodemus sylvaticus; assembly: GCF_947179515.1. Classification (NCBI taxonomy): domain Eukaryota; kingdom Metazoa; phylum Chordata; class Mammalia; order Rodentia; family Muridae; genus Apodemus; species Apodemus sylvaticus. The sequence goes on along the minus strand of NC_067478.1, from coordinate 114,642,222 downwards.
ACAAGCTTGCAATCCCACCAACAATGGAGAAGTGTTCCTCTTTCCCCACATCCTCTCCAGCATCTGCTGTCCCCTGAGTTTTTCAATGTAGCCATTCTGACTGGTGTAAGGTAGAATCTCAGTGTTGTTTTGATTTGTGTTTCCCTAATAACTAAGGATGCTGAAGATTTCTTTAGGTGCTTTAGAGCCATTTGAGTTTCCTCAGTTGAGAATTCCCTGTTTAGCTCTGTACCCCATTTTTAATAGGGTTATTTAATTCTCTGGAGACCAACTTCTTGAGTTCTTTGTATACGTTGGATATTAGCTCTCTATCGGATGTAGGGTTAGTAAAGATCTTTTCCCAGTTTGCTGGTTGCCGATTTGTCCTATTGACTATATCCTTTGCCTTACAGAAGCTTTGAAGTTTTATGAGGTCCCATTTGGCAATTCTTGTTCTTAGAGCATAAGCGATTGGTGTTCTGTTCAGAAACTTTTTCCCTGTGCACATGTGTTCAAGGTTTGTCCCCACTTTCTCCTCTATAAGCTTCAGAGTGTCTGATTTTATGTGTAAATCTTTGATCCAATTGGACTTGAGCTTTGTACAAGGAGATAAGAATGGATCGATTTGCATTTTTCTGCATGCAGACCTCCAGTTGATCCAGCACCATTTGTTAAAAATGCTGTCTTTTTTCCACTGGATTTTTTTTTAGCTCCTTTGCCAAATATCAAGTGACTGTACAGGGTTGTATCAGTGACTGTGTGGGTTTTTTCCCAGGTCTTCAATTCTATTCCATTGATCTTCCTGCCTGTCTGCATACCAGGTGTTCTTTTCGGGAAAATTTCCCCTGTGCCAATGCATTAGAGGTTCTTTCCTACTTTCTCTTCTATTAGACACAGTATATCTAGTTCTATGTTGAGATCTTTTATCCACTTGGATTTGAGTTTTGTTCAAGTTGATAAATATGAATCTATTTTTATTCTTCTACATGCAGACCACCAGTTAAAACAGCACCATTTATTGAAGATGCTTTCTTCTATTCCATTGATCCACCTGTATGTGTCTGTTCTAGTACAACACAGTCTTTATCACAGTCTTTGTAGTACAGCTTGAAGGCAGGGATGTCCATTTCTCCAAAAGTTCTTTTATTGTTGATGTTTGTTTTGCCTATTGTGGTTTTTTTGTTTTTATATATGAAATTGAGAATTTCTCTTTCCATGTCTTAGAAAAATTGTGTTGGAATTTTGATGGGGATTGCATTGAATCTGTAGATTGCTTAAGATGAGCATTTTCTTTTCTTTTTTCTTTCTTCTTTCTTTCTTTCTTTCTTTCTTTCTTTCTTTCTTTCTTTCAGATGACCATTTTCACTATTTTAATTCTATCTATCACTGCACATGGGAGATCTTTTTATTTCTAAGGTCTTCTTCAATTTCTTTCTTTGGGAACTTGAAGTTCTTGTCATACAGATATTTCACTTGCTTGTTTAGAGTTACACCAAAATATTTTACATTCTTTGTGGTTATTGTGCAGTGCGTTGTTTCCCTAATTTCTTTCTCAGTCTGTTTATCATTTTTATAAAGGAATGCCACTTAATTATTTGAACTAATTTTATATTCAGCCATTTTCCTGAAGTTATTTTTCAGCTGTAGAAGTTCTCTGTTGGAATTGTGGGGATCAATTATTTATACTACCATATAATATGCAAATAGTGACACCCCCAACTTTTTCCTTTACAATTTATATAACATTGATCTCCTTTTGTTTTGTAATTGCTGTAGCTAGAACTTCAAGTACTATATTGAATAAATAGGGATAGTGGGTAGCTTTGTCTTGTCAGAGACAGAGACAGACAGAGACAGACAGAGAGATAGAGACAGACAGAGAGATAGAGAGACAGAGAGAGATACAGAGAGACAGAGAGACTAGGACAACCTGTTTCTAATTCTTCCTAAACAGTTCTACAAGCTGATGACAAATAATCAAAATCTATGAGCCAATGGAGGGGGTCAGGACCATTAAAACCATCACATAGAATTTGGAAAGAAGTGACATAAAGTAGTGCTTTTTGGGATATAACATAGCTACTTTATTCACATAGTCTCTGCAAGAATCTTTCACAAGACCTGTTATAATTTCAAGTTGAGGAGGGAGAAGGGCCCACGACTCCTCACTCTTAACTTAGAAGCAACAGTCAATCAGTGTATTCTGGAGCATGTGGGAGAAATTTTCTTTAGTGATGTCACTGCTTGTAAGTTGCCTGTGTTCTAGTAAATAACTTTCTACTCATGCCATCTGAACTACCAAAAAGACTTTGGTGGTCTCACAAAAGGATAAGAAGGTAGAATATTATTATTACTTGTTTGGAATTATCATTTCAGCTTCAGAGAGAAGATGATGAATGATGTAAGGAAAAGGCATTAGAGAATGGACAAAATTCTTTATATAATTACATGAAATTGTCAAAGGACACAATTAAACCCATGTTACAGATTTCAGTATATAAAACACCAAGTATATACCCAAATGTTTGAACTAATAAATCTAGTAAAGATATAAATAAGATAAAGAACTTCAAGCATTACATATTTGATCATCATCAGCAGCTTATTTGGGATAACATCAAGAGGAGACCTAAATACCCACTCAACACAGATGGATTAGAAACTCATACCAAAAGCCATAAACAATGAAGGTGTGCAAGTTCTGATGTAAAAACAAGAAAACACAAAACTCCATGATAAATATATTCCCTTTGAAGATTATCAATTACATAGTAATGATTTTCAATGAGAACAACGCAGGTGAAATTCAGAAAATGAATTCAAAAGAGCAATTAAAATATTTGCAATGATTCATGAAAGGTATAAACACTTTAGTGAATTCAAACATTAATTCTTATTGCCTCTTCTCTCTCTCTCTCTCTCTCTCTCTCTCTCTCTCTCTCTCTCTCTCTCTCTCTCTCTCTCTCTCTCTCAGCATAAATGAGAAGATCAGAGGACAATTTGTGATAGTCCAATATCCTATTCCTTTATGAAGTTCCTGGAGATTGAACTCAGGTGGTTGAGCCTCCCAACCAGTTTTACATTTGTTGGAGAGGATGTGGAGAAAAAGGAACACTCCTCCATTGCTGTTGGAATTGCAAACTGGTATAACCACTCTGGAAATCAATCTGGAGGTTCCTAAGAAAATTGGAAATAGATCTACCTGAAGGCAGAGCAATACCACTCTTCAGAATATATGCAAAAGATGCCCCACCATACCACAGGGGCAAGTGTTCCACTGTGTTCATAGTGGCCTAATTTGTGATAGCCAGAAGCTGGAAACAACCTGGATGTCCCATGACTGAAGAATGGATACAGAAAGTGTGGTTCATTTACACAATGGGACACTACCTAGCTATTCAAAACAAGGACATCCTGAGTTTTCCAGGCAAATGGATTGAACTAGAAAATTTCATGCTGAGTGAGGTAACTCAGATCCAAAATGACATACATGGTATGTACTCACTAATAAGTGGATATTAGCCAAAAAAGTACAGAATACCCATGCTACAGTACACAGAACTCAAAAAAAGGTCAACAAGCTGAAGTGTTCAAGTGAGGATATCTTAGTCCCACTAGCGAGGGAGAAGAAATCAATCACAAGTGGGGATGGATGGAGGGAACTGGGAGGGAAAGTGGATGGGGCAGTGAAGTGGGGTGGAGAGGGGAACCTTATCTGATATCATATGAGGGAAAAGGACTGAAGTCCCGAGGACCAAGAGAATGAATAGAATCATGCAACATTTGGAGATAGGAGGTTAGAGGACCCTCCAGAATGCACCAGAGACTCCTTTCAGGACTCAAAGGGAGGGACCTTAGATGAAATGCCCAACAGTAGGGAGAGGGAAATTATAGAGTCTATCTCCAGCAGGAAGACAGAGAATCAAATAAGGGAGAGGGGGGCCATCCCACAGTCACAACTCTGACCCTTAATTGTTATAGTCTGACAGAATTTCATGGATGGAAATGGAGAGGATCCTGAGGAAAAGAAGGTCCAGCGAAAGGCCCAAAATTGGATCCAGCTCAAGGGGAGGTCCGAAAGCCTGACACTATTCCTGAGGCTATGGAGCCCTTACCAAAAGGGACCTATCATGACCACACTGTGGACAACCCAACAAGCAGCTGAAAGAATCAGATGCAGATATTTGCATCCAGTCAATGGACAGAAGCATCTGACCCCTGTTGTTGAACTAAGCAATGCTGCAAGAAAGCTGAGAAGAAGGGGACTCTGTAGGAGGACCTGCAGTCTCAATTAATCTGGACCCCTGAGATCTCTCAAACACTGGACCACTAAACAGGCAGCATATACCAGCTGATATGAGTCCCTCAACACACATGCAGTAGAGGACTGCTGGTTCTCTGTTCATTCAGAGATGATGCACCTAACCCTCAAGAGACTGGATTCCCCAGAGAGTTTAGAGTTCAGGTGGAGAGGAAGGTAGGGACAGCCACGTAGAGACAAAGGGTGGGGAGAAGATATGAGATGTGGAGCCATCAGAAAGTGGATGGGGAGGGGGAATAAAATATGGAGTGTAAAAAATATAAATGAAAAAATAAAAAAGGAAATCTAAGCCTACCCCCGTACTATAACTGACCAAGTTGAAAATAAAAAAAAGAAAGAAAGAAAGAAAGAAAAGGAATGAGTAGGAAAGTGGCAGAGGGAATGCACATACAACAAAGTGATGATGTTTTGGGAACAAGAAATGGAATAGCAATCATTTTCAAGTAGATAAATATGATATTAAAACCTACAGAACAAAGTTTACTTAGTTTTTTTGTTTTTGTTTTTTTTTTTTTTGTGTGTGTGTGTGTGTGTGTGTTGATCCATCAGGGAGAAGAATATACTCTAAGGAGTCTTACCAGAGCCCCCTTTACATCTTTGTTTCTCAGGCTGTAGATGAATGGGTTGAGCATAGGTGTGACTACAGTATACATCACTGAGGTTATAGCGCTTCCTTGAGAAACATGGGTCCCAGCCGAACTGAGGTATACCCCCAGTGCTGTACCATAAAACAAACAGACCACACAGAGGTGAGACCCACATGTGGAAAAGGCTCTGCACTTGCTCACTATAGAAGACATCTTCAATAAGGAGGAGACAATCTGCGAGTAAGAGAAGAAAATTCCCATGACAGGAAACACACACAACAAGGCTGTAGCCACGTATAATGCAATGTTATTGATGAGAATATCAGAGTTTGTTACTTTGAGAATTTGAGCCAACTCACAGAAGAAATGTGGGATTTCAGTACCCATGGAGAAGGTTAATTGCTTCATTAATAGACTATGAAATAGGGAGACTGATAAAATGATGATCCAGCACATTAGCACAAGGAGGCAACAGAAGTGAGGGTTCATGATGACTGTGTAGTTTAAGGGGTGACAAATGGCCACAAAGCGGTCAAGGGCCATTACAGTCAGTAGCAAATTATCCATTCCTGCAAAAACCATAAAAAAATAGACTTGAATGAGGCACTGCATATAGGAGATACTTCTGTTCTTTGTCTGGATGTTCACCAGCATCTTTGGGACAGTTGTAGAAGTGAAACACATATCTACAAATGAGAGGTTGGAGAGGAAGAAGTACATGGGGTTGTGGAGATGGGAATCAGAACTGACAGCCAGGATGATGAGCAGGTTCCCAAGGACTGTGACAAGATACATAAATAAGAACATCCCGAAGAGAATAGGCTGCAATTTAGGATCATCTGAGAGACCCAGTAAGAGGAATTGTGACACTTCTGTGTAATTTTCTTTTCCCATTTCAGAGGCTTCTCTCCTTGACAGACAAACAAATGTTTAGAAAACATTCATGCCAGTCCCACATGAATTAGCACTCTTATTTTTAGATGGATATTCTTGACCCTTCTTGATCCTTTCCATTACCTTGATGTCCTTAGAGAAGAATAATATCATTTCACCTTAAATATTTATAAAGTTTTGAGCCTCATATTTTATTTAGCATAAATCCTTCACTTTATATTTACTCATTATTTAAATTTCCTCTTAATTTTTCTGTGTGCACTAACTGTAAAATGGTCATAAGGCATGTCATATATTCATTAAGAACCATGATTCTTCCTCATTTCTAAAGTTTTGTAATAAATAAATTATATTTTAATAACCCAATCCATATTTATTTTCTGAGTTTATACTCGTTGATTTAACTATTAACTAACAAAATGTTATTTCCTTTATAAATACTAGTACTATAAAGTTTATTCAGAAACTTAAAAAGTCTTTTTATATATCAATAAGTGATATATTTTATTACTGTCATTATTAATTTTTACTTTTATTATTCTATTTTATGGTAAGTATTTTAGATTTAAGACTCTTCCATAGGTTAGTATCAGAATGGGGCTTGGTTTAGGAATTGGACTCTCAACTCAAATTTTTAGGAACCTTGGTTTCCCAAGTCATTATTTATGTGACCCTGAGATAGTTACTTAAGGCCACTTAATTGCAAATTATTTTACACCTTGATATTACTGCATCATAGTAATGAAATGAGCAATTAAATAATGTTACAATTCATTTACTCTATTGTGGTTCCTGACATATGCAATTGGAATCTCAAAAATCTAAATTTTCCTTCTGAACATCCAATAATTTTGTCTTGCATGGCTATTTAGCAATATATTTAAACTTGAAATCCATCAAATATGAATTGTTATAATCATTTTAATCCTTTCAAATTCCGTTATTTTGAATGAGTACAACATTTATGATTAATGAGCCAATGTTCATTTACTCAGAAAATACCATTAGTGTTCTTATAAGATATGTAAAAATAGTGTAGATTGCTTATTATGAGGACAAAATAATGTCACTCTACTAAAATAAAGTGAAATGAGAATAAAATGAACATAAAAACTTTATATATGAAAGTGCATGTTCACATAGGATGACAGTTTAAAAAGATTAATGGAGTCAGTGCATAAAATATGTATGTGACTAAAGCAACCACAATTTAAATAAAGCAAACTATCTTAAATTATTAAGATTACATTTGATTATTTATTATATTATTATATAAAATATGTTTTATGACAAAATTATTATTATTATTGGTATGCACTGAAGTTAATATGTCATAAAGGTACATTCAATACCAAGTTATTGTATGAAAGAATGTAGAAAAGTCTGATCTTAAATGTAAATATTTCAGCAGAGATAAGAATGGTAGGTAATTTTTCATCAAGCTAAGGAATGAAGAAACATTCATAGCAAAGAGAAGAGAATAGAAATTTCTTCTATTAGACTATGATTAAAGTTAGGGACTTCAAGGGGCAACCAAAAAATTAGATGTGAGAGTCAGGAGGAATGTAGCATATGAGGCAGTGTAAAGGCTATTCCTCCATTCTTTCTTAACACCATCATTGTATTGGTAGATTCAGATTCACCTGCTAGTCTGAATTTGTGACAGTTTTATCTCATATTTTAAAGATATGCATCGATCTTAGAATGTTATAAGTGATTAACAAATACAAATTTTGGGTACATAATACATATCTGTACCCAAATATCAATTATATAACAAAAGGTAAAATTTAACATTATATCTATCTTTAAATAAGATACAGTACTGACTAGTATAAACTACATTCATGTCAAATTCTAGCAGTTTTAGAAGTCTAAGTCCAATTAACATAAGGATATATGTCAGCATAGTTTACCATAGCAATATATCATAGCTACAATTATGAGAGAAAAATGTGGTTGGAAAATGTAACAGCCATTTTTGTTGTCATATTCTAAAGGTATGTTAGAAAACAAAATGTCCAATGCTAATTATTTAATTCAATAAGTAGTGATTGTTTCCAAACCACGTTCTATAAGATATTAAATCACTAGCATATCTGTCATAAACCCATGAACATGTTAATTTAATGACCTCCAATTTCAGTCATATACCTTTTTTCTGAACATTTAAAAATTATTTTAAAATACATGGGATTATTTATTTTAAAAACTTTTACTGTGTTAAGTCTCATAAATAATTAATTGTAAGTAAACTGTTGGAAAACAAAAGATAAACAATAATTACAACTAAAAGTAACATGTGATATTATAATTTAAGTAATTCAGCAAAAACTTAGATAACATGATAGATAAATTAAGTGTGACAAAAATGAGAATACTTGAGTTAATGAGTAAATAATTGGATGCAGAATGTCTGTAAGTCAAGTACAATTGAAAGAAAAATTGAAGAAGAGTAGAAGAGTGTAAGAGATTATTTTAAAAGGAAAATGGAAAGTTTTATTTTTAAATTATTTTACTTTTTGAGATTATAATAAATTACATCATTGCTTCAATTTCTTTTCTTCCTTGAAATGATTCAATATAACAATTCTTGCTCTTTTTATAAATAGTTGTTCCATACCTCCCACTTCTAAATTCATAGATGTAATCTATTTATTCCATATAATGTTACTTGTATGTTCATGTCTTCATATATATTTATATATTCTTTCCTCTTCTATAACTCTACAAAGATCCTACCCACTTTCTTATCCACTAAATTTCATGCCTATTCTCTCTCTCTCTCTCTCTCTCTCTCTCTCACACACACACACACACACACACACACACACACACACACATACACACACACAATATATGTGCTCACATGTGCACCATACATGCATATGTGCTCACAGAATTTGTTTTTTTTTTTATTACTCTTCTTGATAGGAGGCTCCCGGTTCTAAAGAGTGAAAGAGCAAAAACAAAGTCCATGAAAATTGATGTTACTACAAAAATACAGAGTAATCCTTCAGAGACAAAGTGCTTCTTGTATCCTCATTGTTATTCTGGAGATCTAGATAATTCTTCTTCTTCTTCTTCTTCTTCTTCTTCTTCTTCTTCTTCTTCTTCTTCTTCTTCTTCTTCTTCTTCTTCTTCTTCTTCTTCTTCTTTTTCTTCTTCTTCTTCTCTTCCTCCTCCTCCTCCTCCTCCTCCTCCTCCTCCTCCTCCTCCTCCTCCTCCTCCTCCTCCTCCTCCTCCTTCTCCTCCTCCACCACCACCACCACGACCACCACCACCACCATTAATTTACCTTTGCATCCACTGTATTGAGCCGGATTTACAGATTCTCTCAGATATCCACCATGGAGGCTTTCTATTTCCATCACTTGTTCCCAGAAAGCCCACATGGATTATTATGGAGACTATAGTAATATAATTACAGGTGAGGTTTCTGTCATTTAAATCATTTAATTACCACAGCTCCTCATTAAATAAATTGATCTATTGCTTTTTTGGTTCATAAGACCTTTCATTCCCCTGAGGTAAAAAAGAAGATTGCAGAGAGAAAAATTTTTGATCATTGTATCCATGTGGGCATTAACAGAGAGACTTATTTCTTCTAATGTTAGTTGTTTCAAAAGTTACAAGGATTCTTCTAAGGAAGCAGTAACTTGTGTGATTATCTTCCTTGATATCTGTGTAGAATTTTGGGGACTGAATGGATACTTGTCCACAATATTATTTCAGAAAAGAAGTCCTTAATTTTTGGAATTTTATATCAATATAATTCAAATTAAGAGATTAAATTATATGTGTTTAATGTGTACAGGATTATGTTAAATTTGTTGCATGTCATGAATTGGTTAACTATAGAAGAGTAACATGTAAATTGCGTCATGTAGTTAGTAATTTTGTGGCAAGATTCTTAATATTAAGTTAATTTTTCAAAATATTCATGAATATTGTTATTACGGGATTAGAATTCTGTATCTTCTGATCAATACCCTTTCTTCCATGGTCTACCCTCTACTAACTAACCACCATAATTTTGCATTTTGTGAGATAAACTTGGTGAAGCTGCTATCTGGTTGTGATTATATCACTTGTTATTTTGCAAATGACCTTGAAAATAGTCCTTATTATCTGACTGGACAATTCACATTCTATAAGATTTCTGTTTATGAGTGAATACATAACTGGGTTTTCGATCTAAGAGATCACTGATTTTGAAATCAAATGTTACATAGGTTTAATACTGTGATTGAAGACTTCTAGGTGCCATTTGGAGGGTTCTGGAATACAACATTTGATACCAACATGCTGATTCCAAAACTACACAAAGATTCAACAAAGAAAGAGAACTTCAGACCAATTTCCCTTCTTAATATCAATGCAAAAGTAGTCAACAAAATTCTTGCCAACCAAATCCAAGAACACATCAAAACTATCATTCACCACGATCAATCAGGCTTCATCCCAAGGAGGCAGGTATGGTTTAATACTCGGAAATCCATCAATGTAATCCACTACATAAACAAAATCAAAGGAAAGAACCACATGGTCATTTCATTAGATGCTGAAAAAGCATTTGACAAAATCAGCATCCCTTTATGTTAAAGGTTTTGGAAAGAACAGGAATTTAAGGCCCATACATAAACATAGTAAAAGCAATATACAGCAAACCAGTAGCCAATATCAAACTAAATGGAGAGAAACTTGAAGCAATCCCTCTAAACTCAGGGACTAGACAAGGCTGCCCTCTCTCTCCATATCTTTTCAATATAGTACATGAAGCTCTAGCCAGAGCAATTAGACAACAAACAGCGGTCAAAGGGATACACATTGGAAAGGAAGAAATCAAAATATCACCATTTGTAGATGATATGATAGTATACTTAAGTGACCCCAAAAACTTCACCATAGAACTCCTACAGCTGATAAACAACTTCAGCAAAGTGTCCGGATATAAAATTAACTTAAACAAATCAGTAGCCTTCATACACTCAAGGGATGTGTAGGCTGAGGAAGAAATTAGAGAAATGACACCCTTCACAATCATCACAAACATTATGAAGTATCTTCATGTGACTCTAACCAAACAAGTGGAAAATCTGTATGACAAGAACTTCAAGTCTCTGAAGAATGAAATCAAAGAAGATCCCAAAAGATGGAAATATCTCCCATGTCTGTGGATTAGCAGGATTAATATAATAAAAACGGCTTTCTTGCTAAAAGCAATCTACAGATTCCATACAATCCCCATTAAAATCCCAACTCAATTCTTCATAGATTTAGAATGAGCAATTCTCAAATTCATCTCGAATAACAGAAAACCCAGGATACCAATAACTATTCTCAACAGTAAAACAATTTCTGGGGGAATCAGTATCCTGGACCTCAAGCAGTACCACAGAGCAATAGTGATAAAACTACATGGTATTGGTACAGTGACAGGCAGATAGATCAATGGAATGGAATTGAAGACACAGAAATGAACCCACACACTTATGGGTCACGAGATCTTTGGCAAAGTAGTTAAAACCATCCAGTGGAAAAAAAGATAGCCTTTAAACAAGTGGTGCTGGTTTAACTGGTTACAATGCAGAATGCAAATTAATCCATTCTTTTTTTCTTTTTCTTTTTCATTTTTATTTTTATTTATTTATAGTTTTTTATTTACATTGCAAATGATTTCCCCTTTTCTGGGTCCCCACTCCCCGCAAGTCCCATAAGCCCTCTTCCGTCCCCCTATTCTTCCATCTACCCCTTCCCACTTCCCTGTTCTGGAATTCCCCTATACTCTTGCACTTAGTCTTTCCAGAACCAGGGCCCACTCCTCCTTTCTTTTTGGACATCATTTAATGTGTGGATTATGTCCTGGGTATTCAAAGTTTCTAGGCTAATATCCACTTATCAGTGAGTGCATAACATGATTGATCTTTTGAGACTGGGTTACCTCACTTAGTATGATGTTCTCCAGCTCCATCCATTTGTCTAAGAATTTCATGAATTCATTGTTTCTAATGGCTGAATAGTACTCCATTGTGTAAACATACCACATTTTTTGTATCCATTCCTCTGTTGAAGGACATCTAGGTTCTTTCCAGCTTCTGGCTATTACAAATAGGGCTGCTATGAACATAGTGGAGCATGTGTCCTTATTGCATGCTGAAGAATCCTCTGGATATATGCCCAGTAGTGGTGTAACAGGGTCCTCAGGAAGTGACATGCCCAGTTTTCTGAGGAACCACCAGACTAATTTCCAAAGTGGTTGCACCATCTTGCAATCCCACCAGCACTGGAGGAGTGTTCCTCTTTCTCCACATCCTCGCCAACACCTGCTGTCTCCTGAGTTTTTGACCTTAGCCATTCTGACTGGTGTGAGGTGAAATCTCAGGGTTGTTTTGATTTGCATTTCCCTAATGATTAATGATGTTGAACATTTCTTAAGGTGTTTCTCAGCTCTCTGAAGTTCTTCATGTGAAAATTCTTTGTTTAGCTCCGTACCCCACTTTTTAATGGGGTTATTTGGATCTCTGGGTTCTACTTTCTTGAGTTCTTTGTATATATTAGATATTAGCTCTCTGTTGGATTTAGGGTTGGTGAAGATTCTTTCCCAGTCTGTTGGTTGACGTTTTGTCCTTTTGACAGTGTCCTTTGCCTTACAGAAACTTTGTAGTTTTATGAGGTCCCATTTGTCAATTCTTGATCTTAGAGCATAAGCTATTGGTGTTCTATTCATATCTCCTTGCACAAAGCTCAAGTCTAAGTGGATTAATGACCTCCCCATAAAACCAGATACACTGAAAATAATAGAAAAGAAAGTGGTGAAGAGCATCAAGCACATGGGCACAGGAGAATATTTCCTTAACAGAACACCAATAACTTATGCTCTAAGAATTGACAAATGGGAAAATTCTTTGTTTTGCTCTGTACTCCACTTTTTAATAGGATTATTTGGTTCCCTGGGTTCTACCTTCTTGTGTTCTTTGTATATATTAGATATTAGCCCTCTGTCAGATTTAGGGTTGGTAAAGAGCCTTTCCCAATCTGTTGGTTGACATTTTTTCCTTTTGACAGTGTTCTTTGCCTTACAGAAACTTTGTAGTTTTATGAGGTCCCATTTGCCAATTCTTGATCTTAGAGCGTAAGCTATTGGTGTTCTGTTAAGGAACTTTTCCCCTGTGCCCATGTCCTCAAGGGTCTTCCCCAGTTTCTTTTCTATTAGTTTCAGTGTGTCAGGTTTTATGTGGAGGTCCTTGATCCACTTGGAGTTGAGTTTAGTACAAGGAGATAATGTCGGATAGCTGAGAAGCACCTTAAGAAATGCTCAATATCATTAATCATTAGGGAAATGCAAATCAAAACAACCCTAAGATTTCACCTCACACCAGTCAGAATAGCTAAGGTCAAAAAATCAGGAGACAGCAGATGTTGGCAAGGATGTGGAGAAAGAGGAACATTTCTCCACTGCTAGTGGGATGGCAAGATGGTGCAACCACTTTGGAAATCAGTCTGGCGGTTCCTCAGAAATCTGGGCATGACACTTCCAGAGGACCCTGCTATACCACTCATGGGCATATACCCAGAGGATTCCCTGGCATGCAATAAGGACACATATTCTACTATGTTCATAGCAGCTCTATTTGTCGTAGCCAGAGGCTGGAAAGAACCCAGGTGTCTTTCAACGGAGGAATGGATACAAAAAATGTGGTATATTTACACAATGGAGTACTATTCAGCCATTAGAAACAATGAATTCATGAAATTCTTAGACAAATGGATGGAACTGGAGAACACCATACTAAGTGAGGTAACCCAGTTTCAAAAGATCAATCATGGTATGCACTCACTGATAAGTGGATATTAGCCTAGAAACATTGAATACTCAAGATATAATCCACATATTAAATGATGTCCAAGAAGAATGGAGGAGTGGCCCCTGGTTCTGGAAAGACTCAGTGCATCAGTATAGGAGAATACCAGAACAGGGAAGTGGGAAGGCGTGGATGAGGGAACAGGGGGAGCGAAGAGGGCTTATGGGACTTTCGGGGAGTGGGGAGCCAGAAAAGGGGAAATCATTTGAAATGTAAATAAAGAATATATCGAATATAAAAAAAGAATTGACAGATGGGACCTCAAAAAATTACAAAGTTTCTGTAAGGCAAAGGACACTGTCAATAGGACAAAACAGCGACCAACAATTTGGGAAAATATCTTTACCAATACTACATCTGACAGAGGGCTAATATCTAATATGTACAAAGAACTCAAGAAGTTAGACTCTAGAGAACCAAATAATCCTATTAAAAATGTGGTACAGAGCTAAGCAAAGAATTTTCAACCGAGGAATATCGAATGGCTCAGAAGCACCTAAAGAAATGTTCAATATTCATTGTCATCAGGGAAATGCAAATCAAAACAGCACTGAGACTTCACTTAACACCTGTCCGAATTGTAAAGATAAGAAACTCAGGACACAGCAGGTGCTGGCAAGGATTTGGAGAAAGAGAAACACTCCTGCACAGCTGGTGGGATTGCAAGCTTGTAAACCATTCTGGAAATCAGTTTAGTGGTTCCTCAGAAAATTGGGCATAATACTACCAGAAGACCCTGAGATACCAATCCTGGGAATATACCCAGAGGATTTCTCCATCATTTAATAAGGACACATGCTCCACTATGTTAATAGTAGCCTTATTTGTAACAGCCAGAAGCTGCAAGAACCCAGATGTCCCTCTACAGAGGAATGGATACAGAAAACGTGGTACATTTACACAATGGAATACTACTCATGTATTACAAATGAATTCATGAAATTCTTAAGCAAATGGATGTAACTAGAAAATATCCTGAGTGAGGTAACCCAATAACAAAAGAACACCCATCTTATTCACTCACTGATAAGTGGATATTAGCCCAGAAGCAGATACTGAGGGAATGGCCATCCAGAGACTGCCCCTCCTAAGGATCCATCCCATATACAGTTACAAATCCCAGACACTATTGTGGATGCCCACAAATGTTTGCTGACAGGAGCCTGATATATCTTTCACATTTGAGACTCTGCCATGATATGAAAAACACAGAGGGGGACATTCTCAGCCAATCTTTGTACTGAGCACAGGGTCCCCAATGGGAGATAGAAAAAGGACCCAAGGAGCTGAAGGGGTTTGCAGTGCCATAGAGGAACAACAATTCGAACCACCCAGTACACCCAGAGCTCCCAGGGAGTAAACCACCAACCAAAGAGTGCACATGGAGGGACCCATGGATCCAGATGCATATGCAGCAGAGGATGACTTTGTTGGACATCAAAGGAAGGAGAGGTCCTTGGTCCTGAGAATGATACATGCCACAGTATAGGAGAATGCCAATACAGGGAAGCATGGAAGCAGGAATGGGTGGATTGGTGAGCAGGATGAAGGGGGAATGGGTTAGGGGATTTTCAGTGCAGGGAATCCAGGAAAGGGGACATTTGAAATGTAAGTAAAGAATATATCTAATAAAAAATGAAACTCTGTAAGGCAAAGGACACCATCAATAGGATAAAATGTCAGCCTACAGAATGGGAAAATATCTTTACCAACCCTGATGGTCAAAATATCTAAAGAACTGAAGAAGTTAGAAACAAACAAACCAAGTAACCCAACTGAAAAATCGGGACAGAGCTAATCAGCCATGTCTCAATAGAGCAATCTCTAATGGCATAGAAACACCTAAATGTTCAACATCCTTAGGCATCAGAGAAATACAAATCATGAAAATCTACAGGCAGGTCATACTTGTGCAGCCACTTAGGAACTATTTTTGGATCCATGAATGAAAGACACACATATTAGCTTATTTTTTAACATGTATTATTAGCTCAGTGGTTAGGCACTTCCAAGCCTCAGGTGGCTAGCACACCATTTCCTCTAGTCCCCCTGGCTCAAAACTTTCTATATCTATTTTTAACTTTGCTGCCTTGTTACTTTCTGTGAAGTCCATTGGTCTTTCCTGCTGAAGATGCTTCTGGGCAGCCTTTCTGGAGGCTGCCAGCCCTTTACTCCTTCATTTCAGATGATCTCCCCTTTGCAGCTCTAAATCTGTTCTGTGTCCCTCTCCAGCGTCATGGTGATCACTTTTTCTTCCTTCTGCATCTTAGTGCATGCAACTCCATGGGTCCCACCCCATCTATGTTTGACCACCCACTGGTTCTAAGACATTCTTTAGTGCCAATCACATCCTACTGGGGGTATGCTTCCTTTAGCCTGTGTGAAAGACACTGCAAACATGTTTTTATTTTTGGAACCCAATTAGCAAGAGATCACCAGCCACTATATTCCCACTTTTTTTTCACTAAAAAGGCATTTCTTTCCAATTTACATTGAACATATTCATAACTGTCCTTTAAACTATGAGGTATCATATATAATAAAAGTGTCCAATCCATCAGTTTTTTCAATTTAGATAAAGTGTTCTACCATCATTCCTAACTAAAAGAGTTTACAATTTTATACCTGAATTATGTTTTGATTTTAGCTTGTAACACCATCTGAAAACCATGTTTTGAATTGTATTTCATATATTTAATGTTAAACAGCTTAAGTTTGCTTATAGGGCTATAATTAGTCTTCAACCCCATCAGAAATCTGGGAACAAATTAAATGGTATCTGAGAATATAGGAAGCACAAAACATAGCTTCTGAAACTTAAAACAGTTGTAGAGACAGCTGATTAACTGGATAGTCCCCTAATTTCTTATAACATTGGAGCATCAGCCTTTTGGCCTAGAGCCATCTGGCAGACTCAGCAACTAAGTAGGAATATAAAGGATTAGATTACACTGTCTTGGCAGAGATTAGTAGTTGATTGTCCCAGATCTGTTTGTCCATTTGAACAGTATTTTGTCTGTAGATGAATAGGCAATTTCTGTCCCATGGCTACCTTGCCAGGTTAAGCAACCTCAACTTGAGGTAAAGATGTTCAGTTCTTCTTTGAGGAGAATGAGGAAACTCTCAGGAGCAAATATGTCTCATTGTCAAATGATCCTTAATAATGAAATAGCATTAAATGTCACATTCTGTGGATTTCTGATATTTTCAAAGACTATCTATGTAAAGTATATTCAAACTATTAAACCTTAGCTCTTCTTAATAATTTCTAGTTGAGTAAAAATAATCACTTTATATAATTAAATTAGAATCTAACCTAACCATGAATGCACTATCTGGTCCTTAACTTATGCTACTTAATCATTCATAAACAGTTTGTAATAACAGCTATTAGAAGGACTGTGTCAAAATCTTGTGTTTTTAGAAGAGTTGCATAGGCTTCTAATATATAATGCCTATTTAAAAGTAACAACATTAACGTCAAATTTTGTATCAATATACAGATTTATACCAATGAAAACCTTAATTCTATATCAATATATAAATTCTGTACCAGTAAAAGAAATAACCTTAGTTTTACATCAGTTACAAAGATTTCCACCAATGTAATATTATGGCTACACAAGCTTTGTTCAAGAATAAACTTAATATCCTATCCCATCTATTTCCTCCATGTTCAAAATTATGACCATTCCCAAATTATCCCTTAAAATGACAACCAATCTATGATTTGTAAAATAACCATAACCAGGCACCCAAACCTGTAGGACCATGAACGGCAGCCTGGTTTCCAGTTGTGCATAGGCTTGAAACCCTGGTGAACCTGCAGGGATGGTAGGTGTTTTGCCATGCTCCCAGACACTAGGCTCCTGACACGAGGCTACAGACCTCAATAAATTTGTGGCCATTAGTCATATAAGAGCAATATCCCAAACCCTTCCATATGTAGAGAACATGATCTGTGATCATGTAGCCTCAAGACAGATCTCTGTTTTAATGAGGTACCTAAAGGCCTGAAAGGTTTAGCCAATAAACTCTCCTTCCCAGACACTCATCACTGTGAAAAGTATTTAGCCTCAGACATGCCCTGAGAAAGTGGGGTATCGCTTTATTTGTCTACTTTCTCCATGGCAATAAATGTCTTAAAACCATGGACTGCCTCTTTTCATCAGGATCCATGATGGGGAGTAATGGAAGACTTTTGCCTAAAGAGCTTGCTGTTTAATTTCCTGTGGAAGGCCTCTCAGATCTCCCAGTCACGGCCTCCACCAAGCCAAACCTCCCTCCAAATAAGCCAAAGAGTCTATCCCCTTGGGTATATCATGGGATAGCTCCTGAGCTCTGCAGGTACTCACTGATCATCTAACTACTTGGTTAATCTTTAAGCTATGATATTTCCTTCTAAAAGCAGGCTAGAAAAAGCAGTCTAGAAATGGCCAAAAGGAGGGGGTTTTGAGATCTATGTGAGAATGGCTCCTGGCAGGTCTGGGGACCCCTGAGCCAGATCCAGCTATTTCCAGAACCTCAGACTGCACTCCCCCGCCGATGAAGCAGTGTCCACAGCGTCCTATAGCCCAACACCTGCCCAGCACCATCATGTGGTAAGCACAATCAAACTTCCACATCTTGCCTCCACCAGCAGCCCAAGCCTTGTGGTAAAGTGGATGTGGGACATCACAAACCCTACACAAACCCAAGGAATTGGGTTGACCACTCTCCATGGCTTCTTCATGCTGAACAGGGGTAATGAGAAATTCTTTAAAGGGGTGGGAAGGGGTAGGAAAATTAGAAGATTATTAGACTTAAGAAAGCTAGCTTTAGCATCTGTTATCTAGTCTCTGTATGTTCAGAAGACATAGAGTTTGACTTAAGTCCTGACTGGATCTGTCTGAAAGTTTGGATGAGGCAAGATCATCTGGAATCAGTAGCAGTTCCTGAAGCTGTTCTGGAAGCAAGTCTCTGGACAGCATCAGGAAGCAGGGGCCTGGAACAGCAGGTCAGTTCAGCATCACTGAGTATGAATCTTGTCACAGCTGTACATTCTGTAATATATGAATATCACAACCAAAATTTTAGTACCATTAAGATATGTATATGGATTGTGCAGGGTACACAGGTCAGTTAAGGATGAAAGTATGCTCCTCGTTTGAGCAGGTGAAAGACAACTGTCTTTTTTTTTTTTTAGTTAATTTTATCAATAACCAATTGTAATAAATCTTCTTTCATGCCACATGGAGGGCATGAATAATCTTAAGGATTCCATAAGTAACAAGATTTATTGTCTCATTTTAGTTGAAGTTTAGGCTAGAGACATTTTTTTGCCAGGAGACTGCCTACTCCATACAAAACTATGGGATTTAAAGGGTTGCTCTCTCTCTCTGTCTCTCTTTTTGGCTTTGTGGATACTGATAATTAAAAAAGCATTTACTTCTAACTTTAAAAGAGTATAAGCTAACTTTAAAAAACCAATAAAATAATTTCATCAGAAAGTTCTTCCTTGAACTTCAGATGGTGGAGAAACATCTTAAAAATGCTCAACTTCATTAGTCATCAGGGAAATACAAATCAAAACAACCCTGAGATTTCACCTTACATCTGTCAGAATGGCTAAGATTAAAAACTCAGGAGACAGCAGGTGTTGGAGAGGGTGTGGAGAAAGAGGAACACTCCTCCACTGCTGGTGGGGTTGCAAATTGGTACAACCACTCTGGAAATCCGTCTGGCAGTTCCTCAGAAAACTGGGCACGTCACTTCCAGAAGATCCTGCTATACCACTCCTAGGCATATACCTAGAGGATTCTCCAGCATGTAATAAGGATATATGTTCCACTATGTTCATAGCAGCCCTATTTATAATAGCCAGAAGCTGGAAAGAACCCAGGTATCCCTCAACAGTAGAATGGATGCAAAAAATGTGGTATATATGTACAATGGAGTACTATTCAGCCATTAGAAACAATGAATTCATGAAATTCTTAGGCAAATGGATGGAGCTGGAGAACATTATACTAAGTGAGGTAACCCAGTCTCACAAGATCAATCATGGTATGCACTCACTAATAATTAGATATTAGCTTGGAAAACTGGAATACCCAAAACGTAATCTACACATCAAATGAGGTACAAGAAGAATGGAGGAGTGGCCCCTGGTTCTGGAAAGACTCAGTGTTGCAGTATAAGGCAAACCAGAACAGGGAAGTGGGAAGGGGTGGGTGGGAGAACAGGGGGAGGGAAGGGGGCTTATGTGACTTTCAGGGAGTGGGGGACCAGAAAAGGGGAAATCATTTGAAATGTAAATAAAAAATATATCGAATAAAATAAAAATACATCAAAAACAAAAAGAATTAAAAAAAACATTCAGGTCAAGTAGATCAGAACAAAAAAAATCAAACTTTCAAACTTTTAATTTATATATATTGAGTATATATATATATATATATATATATATATATATATATATATCATGGTTTACAATAGCTTGAAATTGTTTCTTTTCTAAATTCTACTAATTCTTAAATTTTACAATTATTTATACAAATACAATTCAAAAAATTAATTAAAAAATATACATATGACTTTTAATAGCTTTTCAAGCTTTCTAGTTACAGCTATTTTAACAGAAAAAACAACAAAAATAAAATAATAAAATTAGTCATTACATATGTTATTTTATTATACTGAATATTCCAAATCAGATTAAGACAAATATTATAACTGACTATTACAGCCAGTCATTTGAAATGTTTTATTAACAATTTAATATTAGTCATATTACTGAGATTCCTTATAATTCACAAAGACAAGATATTATGGAACAGGCCCATAGACCTTTGCAACTATATTTTTATAAATAAAAGAGGGGAGAATCACAACTCTGTATATCACAAAAATTTAGAATTTTAATGCCATGGAACTCTCTAAGTGTGGAGAAGAGGGCATGTTTGTGATTTTTCTGCAGCATAACAAACGAACATCCTAGCTGCCAGAGTATGCTAATGCCAAGACAAAGAATGATGCTGACTATAATGATTGAAAATGGCCACAGTCCTCAACACCTTTGGATGACTCTTACTTATGTTGACACCATCGACATCTACAGACTAAACATCCCTCTTTGCATGACAATTTTATTAAGCAGAACATTAGACAAAGTATAAACAGATTAAAGGGGAGATATTGGCTACTGCTGATTGCCCCCCTTCAGGGTGTCAAAAGACCACATATTTAAATTTTACAGATTTCAAGTGTAGACCAGGTAGAACATGGCCTGCCATTTCTTTTCTTTCTTTTCTTTTCTTTCTTTCTTTCTTTTTTTTTTTTTTTTGCATTTTAAATGTTTCTTTTTTTTAAAAAAAATATTCGACATTTTATTTACATTGTATTTACATTTCAAATGATTTCTGCTTTTCTGGGTCCCCACTCCCTGCAAGTCCCATAAGCCCTCTTCCCTCCCCCTGTTCTTCCATCCACTCCTTCCCACTTCCTTGTTCTGGTATTCCCCTATATTGTTACATTGAGTCTTTCCAGAACCAGGGGCCACTCCTCCATTCTTTTTGGACATCTTTTAATATGTGGATTATGTCTTGGGTATTCAAAGTTTCTAGGCTAATATACACTTATCAGTGAGTGCATACCATGATTGATCTTTTGAGACTCGGTTACCTCACTTAGTATGTTGTTCTCCAGCTCCATCCATTTGTCTAAGAATTTCATGAATACATTGTTTCTAATGGCTGAATAGTACTCCATTGTGTAAATATACCACAGGACATGGGCCATTTATTTTCTTTAAGACATCCACAGGATTTTCTTTGGTTGTTTGGGATCCTTTCAAGAGCCTCTGGACTTCTCCTTGTGGGATTTCATCCAAGTAAAACACAAGTTTTCTTTCTAATAGATGATGAATCCTGCAAGGCCTCTCTAATCCCTCTACAAAGGGAAGGTGCACACTTTTACAAATTAAGTTCACCACCCATGCAAAATCTCCCAATCTATATTAGCAAAAACGCTATGAATGGGGTCTTTGCCTCTATGTACTTGACTTTGGTGCAGGCATTATTTTCTCTATCATGCCCAGACAGTCCCAATGGGACCTAATCATATGTTGGTACTTCGTCCTGCTCCTCCTAAAGGAACTGAACAAGACACCACCCATGCTCCTTCTCAAAGGCATCTCCCTACATTCTGTATTTCCCCTCTGACCACCATCTAAGCCATCAGCCACTACACTGCCTGCATAGCCAGCTCCCACTAGCAATCTTGTAATTTCTTTAATCAGACTTTTCTCACTTTAAATGAAACTTTCCCTGAACTTGTTGAAGATTGCTGGTTGTGCTACCATTCTTAACCACCCTTTTATTAAGGAATTGCTGTTCTTAGTGATTCCCCCACACACACCCATGCTGACGATCCATGGCACTGGCATTGGCAAATGGGCGCTTGGCCAGGTCTTTCATTAACACAAATATCTGGCCTGGGACTTTGTGTGATTTCTAGTGGAACAAATGTCCCCTCAGTTTATGCTCACTTGTGTAATGAAACCTATTTTCCCCCTCCTGATAATTATTTTATTCTCCCCTCCCACCCGATGGAACTTGGTGGCCGTGCCTCGCTGGCCTTATACCTTGCCTCTCTGCCTCAGTTTTTCAAAATCAAAAGGATGGAGAGAGACCCAAATTTTGCATCCTTATTAAGATGATTCCTCATTTAGTTTATTATAACTCTGAAGAATTTTTTTCACTTATGGGATCAATCCACATCCACTGGAGACTCCAATTCTGTGAGCCACCCTCACAGAGAACCTATCTCTGTCTTAAATCTCTGCTGTTACTATTTCTGTCCTACTTGGCCTTGGAGTTGTGGGAGTGGGGACAAGTATTTCTTCCCTTGTTCTTTCTAACTCTAGGTACACAGAGCTGAATGCCACCATCGATCAAGACATCCAATGCCTTCAACAGGGGTTAATTGATCTCTCTGACTCTGTTGACTCCCTAGCTGAAGTTGTCCTCCAAAATAGGTGGGGACATGATCTCCTGTTCTTCCAACAGGGAGGACTTTGTGAAACTTTAAAAGAAGAGTGCTGTTTTTATGCTAGTAAGATAGGAGTTGTAAAAGATACCATGAAAATAGTCAGACAAGGACTAGAAAAATATAAGAGAGAAAGAGTACAGAAAGAAAGTTGGTATGAAAATTGTTTTTCCACATCTCCATGGCTCACTACACTTTTATCCAGTATCTTAGGACCCTTTGGAGGATTATTATTGTTATATTCTTTTTGACCATGGGCTTTTAAATGCCTCATTGCCCTTTAAGAGACAGGTAGATAATTTGGCTGTCAAGCCCATTCAGGTACAATTGTTTGGCTATGGAGGATTGAGAGATGGCTAAATCCAGAAGGAGCCCCACAAACTGAAGGCACCAATAACAATAAACTTGCTGGCCTGTTAGCCAATGATGGGCAACTTCCCAGTGCCTCTCCCACCTAAGACAGGAGTTTCTGGAGGCTGGCATATGTACAAACGGGAATGGGATGATGGATAATCGGGTTGATTCCTAAGACAGGAGCTGCCCCATTATCTTGCTGCCTCATCTGCTTTCTATCAATGGCTGTCTGACCTCTGCTCTCTACTATTCAGAGAAGGGGGAGATGCCAGAAGCCATCCCAATGCCAAGAGATCTCGATACCAGGAGCCATCCCTACCTAGATCTCGTTGCCAGGAGATATTGACACCAGGAGTCAATCTCACTTAGATCTCCATGCCAGGAGCCATTCTTATGTAGATCTCAAAACCCCTCCTTTTGAAGCTCATCTGTGGATAGGTTACTATAGCAACTCCTTCACACTTCACCTCCTCATGACCCCCTTTTTATCATGCCAAAATTCCAGCAGCAATAACTAGCTTTCCCTGGAAACTCTGATAAATTGTTTCTTAGTTTATCAGAGAAATACTGATGCCAACCCCCTGAGATTGTTCCCCCTTTACCCCTCCCAAACCTTGTGAGATTCCCTTTATATTGGCTTGTGTAAAAAATAAAAATTTGACAGCTTGATCGGAATACAGATTTGCTGTCCATCTCTCGTGTCTCCTGTCTCTCGCCTTTCCCTAGGTAGTTCCGGGGACCCTGTTGACTGTCCTGCGGGTTGGGACAATTTTTATGTCTAAGCATTTTTATGTCTAACCAGGCTGTTTACATATCGAGGAACCAGCATATCAATTTACTTGTCCTGTTTGATTTTCTCAAAAATTTCAACATCCTTAGGAGGTCTTTCCCTGTCCTATCTGATCCACATCACTCTGGAAGGTGTCCATAGCCTTTTATTATTTCCTGCAAACACAAACACAGAGCCTCTCTCTCCCAAAATATCGTGTCCTTGGTATAGAAACTAAAAATCATTGAAGGTATAAGTTAACCTCTCTTGCAGAGGAATTTTGATATAACCACCAAATTCATAACCACAGCATTTTGATAAAATAATTCAAAACAAATAATGCAATCCATACAAATATTAACCATTGAGACAGTGTATCCTCATTACCTCCTCCTTTTTAATAATTTAAGACCAAAAGCCTCAAGATTTTATATGTCTATATATACTTAAATTCTCCCTATTACAGAGATTAATCTTTGTGGGTACATATTGTAGTATTCCCTGTTCCCTTTATTTAATTCTCAAGGACTAAGCTTTTATTGTTTGAAATAGGTTAGGTTTCCTATCTCCTGCTTTTGGTATAATATATATGTATGTATACCAGTATTTAACTTTAATTGAATTCCTTTCTACTTACTTTGTAAGTCTATTTACAGGCTATAAATTTTGTCATGCCAGGGTGATAATCCTAGAAATACCATGCAGACCACATTCAACGATCTCGAGAATTTGCCCTGGTAAATTAAAGATGTAAACATCTTCAAATAATTTGTTCATTCAT
Source organism: Apodemus sylvaticus (assembly GCF_947179515.1). Taxonomy (NCBI): domain Eukaryota; kingdom Metazoa; phylum Chordata; class Mammalia; order Rodentia; family Muridae; genus Apodemus; species Apodemus sylvaticus. Next base: position 114,617,645 of record NC_067478.1, on the reverse strand, counting down.
TCTTTCTATATTCTCCCTTCTGTGGAGCTTAATATCTGCTGTGCCTACCATCTGGCTCTCTGCCTCTCATTTTCTTCCTTCTAGTACCTCACCTGGCTCTTAGCACAACAGCAGCTCCAAGCTACTCAGATTGCATCAGTTTTGAACTTCAGGAAGAAAATCCCATGTGGTTCAGGCAAAATCTGAATATTCCCTTCAATCCTTAAAAAATCCATTAAATCTGACTTATAAATCTCTATCCTTTACTCATCTGGTGGCTGGAGTTAGGAAGCTTTATCTGCTTCTTGCTGTATTCTTCCTAGCAGGCAGCCCTGGGTAAATTCCTGCAACTCTAAATCTGTTATCTCTTTCTCTCTCCCTCTCCCTCTCTTTCTCTCTCCCTTTTTCTCTCCCTTTCCATTCCTCTTCCCCTCCCCCTCCCCCCTCTTCCTCTTCATCTCTGTCTTCTCCCCCTCTCCCTCTTTGTCCCCCTCTCTCTCCTGGGTCATAGCGATCCCTCTTTGTTCCTCCTAAATCATCCCATGCAACTCTAAGGTTCCCATCCTGTGTCCCTTCACCCAGCCATTTGCTGTATGGCAATTCCTTATTGCAAATCGAATTCAGCTGGGGGAAAGCTTCCTTTAGCCTGAATGCAGGACACTGCAAAGAGTTTTTTGAGTAACATAATTAGCAATAGAACATCAGTGGCTACAACCTTACACATATCAGAATGGCTAAGATCACAAACTCAAGGAGTACATGCTGGTGAAGATGTGAAGAAAGGTGAACATGCCTTCATTGCTGGTGGAAGTGCAAACTAGTGTAATCACTCTGAAAATCAATTTGGCAATTTCTCAGAAAATTGAGAATTGTTTTATCTCTAGGCCCAGATATACTACTCCTGTGTATATCTAAGGGATGCTCCACCATACCACAAAGACACTTGCTCAATTGTGTTTATAGCATCTTTATTTATAACATCTAGGATATGGGAACAACATAGATATGTCTGAGCTTAAGAATGGATAAAGAAAATCTGGTATATCTACACAACTGAATACTATTAAGTTAGAGACTTCTACCAGAGAGGGATATAAAGACTCAAATGGCTAACTCCTGTAGCCAGGTAGGATTTCCAGAGGAGAGAGGGGGACATCAATCCACCCATAAAGCCTTCAACCACAAATTTGTCTTGCCTACAAAATGTGCAGGAGTAAAAAGAGTGAAGAGACTGAGGGAATATCCATCCAGCTTGTTCTGTACCATTTACATGTGGGAGACAACCTCTGCCACTGTTAATACTGCTCTGCTCTGCATGAAGACAGGAACCTAGTATAACTGTATGCTGAAGGGGTTTCTTCAGCAGCAGATGGAGGCAGATGCAAACATTGACTCTATCAGTGAAAATTCAAGAGGAACCTGTGGAGTCTTGTGAAAGAGTTGGGGATAGAAATGAGCAAGTCAGAATGGTCAGGGACACCACAGAAGACCCACAGTGTCAAGTTACCTTGGACCATAGGTCCTCAGAGAGCCCAGGCCACCAATCAGGGAGCCTGCAGGAGGAGGTGAACCTCAATACCCTACACATTTGTAGCAATTGTGCAGCTTGGTCTTTATGTGGGTCCCCTAACAAGTGCAACAGGGGCTGTGTCAGTCAGTCTCTGTTCCTTTACATTGGACCCCTTCTCTTCTACTTGGACTGCCTGTCTGGAACTCTGGGAGAGAATTGCCTAGTCCTGCTGAGAATAAAAGCCCCAGTGTAGGGTGATATCCACGGGATTCTTCCCTTTTCTAGAAGAAGGATAAGGTGACAGTGGGGGAAGGTCTTTGTAAGGGTGGGACTGGGAAGAGAGGAGGGAGAATTGCTGTGATGGTAATAAAAAGTGAATAAGATATAAAAATATAAAATCAAATAAGCTACTTAAACAGAACAACAACCCCCATGTGAAACAGAAACAGTAATAAAAATCTAAAAAAATTCCAGGGTCAGATGTGGTAGTACCATATTTTAACAGATTTCCAAAAAAGAATTAATGTCAACACTCCTCAAATTATGATCCCACAACATAGAAACAAGAGGAATTCTGTCTGAATCATTTTACAAAGCCATATTTATCTTAACAACTGAATAAGATAAAGACTCAATAAAGAGAATTATAGAATTTTCCTTATGAACATAGATGTGAAAATTAATAAAATATTTGCAAACTCAATTCAAGAATACATAAAAAACTATCATCCACCATGCAGACTTCATACAGAGATGTAGGAACTGTGTAACATACTTAAATATATTAATTAGTCCATTATACAAACAAACTGAAATAAAAAAAAAACACATGATCATTTCATTAGATGTAGAAAATTCTTTTGGAGGCTCAATGCCCCAGTATAGGGGAATGCCAGGACAGGGAAGCAGGATTTGGTGAGTTGTTGAACAGGGGGTGGGAGGGATGGGATAGGGTGTTTTGGGAGGGGAAACCAGGAAAGGGGATAATATTTGAAATATAAATAAAGAAAATATCTAATTAAAAAAAAAGAAAGAGAAAGAAAGCAGGAGGGTGCTGAGATTGCACCTGTAGTGCAACCCTTGGGAGACTGAGAGGCATTGTCAGTGTGAGGCCAGCCTGGGCCTTATACAGGAATGCCATTTCAGAACTGTAAAAAGTAGGGACAACAAGAAGGGAAGGCGCTTGCCACAAAGCCCCAAGACACATGTGGTAGAAGGAGAGAAATATCTCCTTCAGGTTGTCATGAGACTGCTTCTATATGCCTTGACTCACACACACACACACACACACACACACACACATTAAAAACATAAAGTCCTAAAAGAAACTCATTTATGATTTTGCTAGTACATAGGTTATGAAAATGATCAAATGTTGGGGAAGTTACCCATCCAGATGGTGATATTACCAAGAAAGTTAGAGAAAGTATTACAATTAACAAGGATAAAGAAAGAAAGCCCATCCTGAGTATGCTTGTTAGCTAAAGATATGAATTTTATGTAACTTTTATAAATTAAATGTATTATATTTTCAACACATAAAATAAAGACCTCTCCTTACAGAAACTTTGTAATTTTATGAGGTCCCATTTGTCAATTCTTGCTCTTAGAGCATACGCTATTGGTGTTCTGTTCAGAAACTTTCTCCCTGTACCGATGTCCTCAAGGGTCTTCCCCAGTTTCTTTTCTATTAGCTTCAGAGTGTCTGGCTTTATGTGGAGGTCCTTGATCCATTTGGATTTGAGCTTAGTACAAGGAGACAAGGATGGATCAATTCGCATTCTTCTGCATGCTGACCTCCAGTTGAACCAGCACCATTTGTTGAAAAGGCTATCTTTTTTCCATTGGATGTTTTCAGCCTCTTTGTCGAGGATCAAGTGGCCATAGGTGTGTGGGTTCATTTCTGAATCTTCAATCCTGTTCCATTGATCCTCCTGCCTGTCACTGTACCAATACCATGCAGTTTTTAACACTATTGCTCTGTAGTATTGCTTGAGGTCAGGGATACTGATTCCCCCAGATTTTCTTTTGTTGCTGAGAATAGTTTTAGCTATCCTGGGTTTTTTGTTGTTCCAGATGAATTTGATAATTGCTCTTTCTAACTCTGTGAAGAATTGAGTTGGGATTTTGATGGGTATTGCATTGAATCTGTATAGTGCTTTAGGCAAAATGGCCATTTTAACTATATTGATTCTACCGATCCATGAGCATGGGAGGTTTTCCCATTTTTTGAGGTCTTCTTCCATTTCCTTCTTCAGAGTCTTGAAGTTCTTGTCATACAGATCTTTCACATGTTTGGTAAGAGTCACCCCAAGATACTTTATACTGTTTGTGGCTATTGTGAAGGGGGTCATTTCCCTAATTTCTTTCTTAGCCTGCTTATCCTTTGAGTATAGGAAAGCCACTGATTTGCTGGAGTTGATTTTATAACCTGCCACTTTGCTGAAGTTGTTTATCAGCTGTAGGAGCTCTCTAGTGGAGTTCTTTGGGTCACTTAGGTAGACGATCATGTCGTCTGCAAATAATGATAGTTTGTTCTGTAAGGCAAAGGACACCATCAAGAGGACAAATCGGCAACCAACAAATTGGGAAAAGATCTTCACCAATCCTACATCAGATAGAGGGCTAATATCCAATATATATAAAGAACTCAGGAAGTTAGACTCCAGAAAACCAAACAACCCTATTAAAAAATGGGGTACAGAGTTAAACAAAGAATTCTCACCTGAAGAACTTCGGATGGCGGAGAAGCATCTTAAAAAATGCTCAACTTCATTAGTCATTAGGGAAATGCAAATCAAAACAACCCTAAGATTTCATCTTACACCAGTCAGAATGGCTAAGATTAAAAATTCAGGAGACAGCAGGTGTTGGAGAGGATGTGGAGAAAGAGGAACACTCCTCCATTGCTGGTGGGTTTGCAAATTGGTACAACCACTCTGGAAATCAGTCTGGCGGTTCCTCTGAAAACTGGGCACCTCACTTCCAGAAGATCCTGCTATACCACTCCTGGGCATATACCCAGAAGACTCCCCACCATGTAATAAGGATACATGTTCCACTATGTTCATAGCAGCCCTATTTATAATTGCCAGATGCTGGAAAGAACCCAGGTATCCCTCAACAGAAGAGTGGATGCAAAAAATGTGGTATATCTACACAATGGAGTACTATTCAGCCATTAGAAACAATGAATTCATGAAATTCTTAGGCAAATGGATGGAGCTAGAGAATATCATACTAAGTGAGGTAACCCAGACTCAAAAGGTGAATCATGGTATGCACTCACTAATAAGTGGATATTAACCTAAAAAACTGGAATACCGAAAACATAATCCACACATCAAATGAGGTACAAGAAGAACGGAGTAGTGGTGGCCCCTGGTTCTGGAAAGACTCTGTGAAGGGCAAAACCAGAACAGGGAAGTGGGAAGGGTTGGGTGGAAAAACAGGGGGAGGGAAGGGGGCTGATGGGACTTTCAGGGAGTGGGTGTCTAGAAAAGGGGAAATCATTTGAAATGTAAATAAAAAATATATCGAATAAAAAACATGCAAAAAAAAAAAAAGGAAATGACAACTATTCAATTATTTCAGCTTAAAACAGAAACACAGAATACCCAGGGTAATTTAAAATAATCCTAAAAGAAAAGCAGGAGGTATCCCCATTTCTAGTTTCAAATTGTACTACAGATTCACAGTACTAAAAACAGTATGACATTCATGCTAAAATAGGCAGATTGATAAATTAAATCAATTAAAGGCGAACATAAATCCACATATCTATGGACACTTGACTTATCATAAAGATGCCCGAAATACACACAGAGAAGAGACAGCATCTTTAGCAAATGGTTCTGCTCAAAATGTACAGCTGCATGTAGAAGAATCAAAGTAGATATATACTTATCACCCTAAACAGTAATTAACTGTAAATGGATCAGAGATATTAACATAAAACCAGATATATTGAATATGATAGAAAAGACAATAGGGGATAACTTTGGATTCATTTGTAGAGGAAAAGACTTTCTGATCAGTACACCATTAGTACAGTTACTAAGATTGTCAACTAATAAATGGAACAGCAAGAAACTAAGAAGCTTCTACATGACCAAGGACACTATTATTTGGACCAACTGGCAGCACAGAGAATAGGAACGCTTTTTACTTATTTATTTGTTTATTACCAAGTATACATCTGGTAGATGGCTAATATTCAAAATATATGATGAACACAACAATTGAAGTCAAGGAAGAAATCCAATTCAAAAACGAGATATAAATTTAAACAGAATCCTCAAAAGAATTAAATAAAACTATCCATTCAAAAAATGGGCCTAGGTTCTGAACATAGAGTTCTCTGGAAAATAAGGATAAGAAATGTATAAAATATTTTCATCATCCTCAGCAGTTAGGGCAATGGAAATCAAAAACCTTTGAGGTTTTATTTTATCCTAGTTAAAATGACATAGGATACTAGGTAGTATTCTTACTACAAAAATGAATACCCCCACAAAAGCAGACAACAAACTCAGAGGTGGGAAGTAGTTAAAAGACAACCCTCCATCATTGTTGGTTGGGTTGGATTGAAAACTGGTCGTGGCACTGGCAAAAGTCAGTGTTGGGAATTTTCAGATAGTTAAACATAAATTATTACATGATGGAGCTGTGTCACTCCTTGTCATATGCTCATGTACTCAACATATTATACTCAGATACTAGTTCAACTTTGTTTATTATTGCTCTATTCTCAGAAGTTAGGAAATACCAACAACCCAGGTATCCTTCATAAGATGAATGGCAAACAAAAATGTGGTATATATTCATTATGAAATACCATTCAGCTGTAAAAAAAAAGAAAATTTGAAATATATAGGAAAATGGAGAGAACTAGAAAAAATACTCATATCGAGTGAGGTATATTAGACCCCCTAAAGGTAAATGATATGCTATCTCTTGACTATATTCTAGCCTTCTTTGTAAAGATATGTGTATTTCATTTGAACTACACATACAGGTCAGAAAAGTAGTAAGGGACCATGACTGGGATAGGGAGGAAAAATCTCAAGTGAAGGGGAGATAGAACATAAGAAATATAAAGGAGAAAAGAAAAATAGTGTAACATGAATGGCTAAATGGAGTAGGGGATGGGAAGCAAGAAGGCATTTAGGGAGATAACAGACACTAAGGACATTTAAAACTCTTTGAAACCTACAACCTTAAAGGCATGTACCTATATAAAAGGAGCTCAAATGTAATTGCCTATAACAGAGGGACATTACCTTTTCCAGCTACCATAATTGTCAAATGAAAGAGCCTAATGCCAGAGGCTGGAGAGGTTGTTCAACAGTTAAGAGAACTTGTTCTTGAAGAGGACATGGGTCAGTCCCCAGAACCCATGGTGTCATGAAAGAAAAGTCATCATCAGTCAAGCTGTTGGTAACCCTGTGAGCTAAAATAATTATTGGCCTGTCCAGATATGCCAATGGCATGAATATTATGGGAGTAATAAAAACTATAATTAGATTTAATGACTGCATCCCAGGATAAAACTCATACCTTATACTGTTAACTACCCCAAAACTGATGGCTGTATAAGTGAATGAGCGGAGAACATACCAGTATTATTTTTCTGAATAGGTACAGTAATAAATTGCTTCCTAAGTTCTTGCTTTTATTCCCATTAAGTGAGGCATCTTTCAACTCTCATCAGGGAAGCTTCTTTTCCAGTAGATGACAGTAATTGATGAGCAGGATGCAGAGAATCAGAGACTATGACATGCTCAAAAATGCTATCCTCCAGGTTCAGGCATCATTATAAAAAGGGAACAAGTTCACCTCACACCAGTCAGCATGACTAAGATGAAAAACTCAGGGGATAATAGATGTTGTAGAAGATGTGGAGAAAGAAGAACACTTCTCCATTGTTGGTGGGATTGCAAGCTGGTAAAACCACTCTGAAAATCAGTTTGCCAATTCCTCAGAAAACTGGGCATAGCACTTCTGGAGGACCCAGCTATACCACTCCTGGGCATAGCATATACCCAGAGAATTCCCTAGCATGCAGTAAGCACACATGTTCCACTATGTTCTTAGCAGCCTTATTTATAATAGCCAGAAGCTGGAAAGAACCCAGATGTCCTTCAACAGAGGAATGGATACAGAAACTGTGAAATATATATATATATATATATATATATATATACATACATACATACACACACACACACAATGGAGTACTCTTCAGCTATTAAAAACGATGAATTCATGAAACTCTTAGGCAAATAGATGGAACTATAAAGTGCTATCCTGAGCGAGGTAACCCAATCACAAAAGAATCCACATGGTATGCACTCAATGATAAGTGGATGTTAGCCCAAAAACTCAAAATAAACAAGTTACAATTCACAGACCCCAGGAAGCCCAAGAAGAAGGAGAACTGAAATGTGTGTGCTTTGATTCCTATGAGATAGAGAACAAAATACTCACAGGAGCAATAAAGGAGAAAAAGTGTGGAGCAGAGACTGAAGGAAAGGCCATCCAGATACTGCCCTACCTAGGGATTCATCCTGTAAACAGTCAGCAAACCCCTGACTCTATTATGGATGACAAGAAGTGCATACCAAAAGGAGCATGGCATGGTTGTCTCCAGAGGAGCCCTGCCAGAGCCTTGCACATACAGAGGCAGGTGCTAGCAGTCAACTATTGGAATGGGCTTGGGGTCCCCAATGGAGGAACTGGAAGGTGGTCTAGAGGAGCTGAAGGAGTTTACAGCCCTATGGGAAGAACATCAATGTCAGCCACCCAGATGCCCCATGACTCCCAGGGACTAAACCATCAACCAAGTGGTACACATGGCTCCAGCCAAAAATGTGGCAGAGGAATGCCTTGTCAGGCATCATTTGAAGGAGTGGTCCTTGGTCTGGTGAAGGCTCAATAGATGCCCCAACAAAGGGAAATCGTGGGGTGGGGGAGAATTGGGAGTGGGTCTGGTGGAGGGGCACATACGTGGAGGCAGGGAGTAAGAGGAGGAGTTGGGGGTATTTGGGGGAGGGGGTAAACCAGGAAAGTGAGGCATTACCTCACTTTCCATTTGAAATGTAAAGGTTTTACCATTTGAAATGTAAATGCAGATTATAGTCGATAAAAAAAGAAATATGCATGAAGCTAAAAAACAGGAACAAAAATAAAAGAAATAGAGTTAGATATATGAAATGAAGTAGTATTTGATGTGTATTACATGAAAATGTTGCATACATAAACACAGAGCAGGTCTGACTCTCAAGCATTCCACAAGATCAAATCAGATCTCAACATGAAAGGGGGAAGGGCTCAGGAAGTTCTATTTGTAGCTGAGGAATTGTTTGCCACTGATAATTGTTGGCAGAATGAGAGTGAATTTTCTTCAGCAAAGTGATTCCAGAAGGTTATACAAGATCCTGTAAATGGATCTACACTTGTGCCCATAGAGGTGAATTATGTAGACACATTGGGTTTAAAAGCAAAGCACATAAAATTTTCAGGGAAAAGAAATGAGAAGATATGGGAGAAATTAGAGTGGAAATGTTGAAGGGTAGATTTTATATGAACATATTATACATATATGAGTTTATTTAAAATCTTAAAGACATTTAAAAATTAATTTGATTTAAATGGTTTTATTAGACAGCTATAAAGTATTTCAATAATGGTTGGAAAATTTAAAGTAGTAGGCAATATGAAAATGTTTTGTGCCTTCCAGAGGTCATCTACACCGTGGAGATAAAGCTGTTCCACTGCCCTTTGTGTACAGGTCCTGATGGGGAGAGCTGGTCTCTCAGGAGTGCTCTCATTCCTGGGCACAGAGGTGAAATCTCTACTTTCTCTCCAATACCTGTACAGTGTAGAACTTGCCAGGGGTGCTCATTGCACAGGAACATTGGAATGGCTGGGACAGGCCAGTTCCAATTGCCATATGCACCCAAGAACTGGAGGTATTCCACAGCCCTATATGCTCAGAATCTGCCAGGGGAGAACTGGTCTCCAAGGCATGTTGACACAGGCTCACAGGCCCATGGGAGGAACAACCTCCAGCCAGAGACAGCAAGACAAACTAACACCAGAGATAACCAGATGGTGAAAGGCAAGCACAAGAATCTTACCAACAAAAAGCAAGGTTGCATGGCATCATTAGAACCAAGTTCTACAAGCACAACAAGTCCTGGATACCCCAATACACAGTAAAAGCAAGATTTGGATTTAAAAAATCACATCACATAATGCTGATAGAAGATTTTAAGAAGGACATAAATAACTCCCCTAAAGAAATACCGGAGAACACAGTTCAACAGGTAGAAGCTCTTAAAGAGGAAACACAAAATCCCTTAAAGAATTACAAGAAAACACAACCACACAGGTGAAGGAATTGAGAAAAACCATCCAGGATCTAAAAATGGAAGTAGAAACAATAAAGTAATCACAAAGGGAAACAAATGTGGATATAAAAAACTAGGAAAGAAACCAGGAGCCACAGATACAAGCATCAAAAACATGAGATAGAAGAGAGAATCTCAGGTGCAGAAGATACCATAGAAAACTCAATAGTCAAAGAAAATGCAAAATGCAAATAGCTCCTAACCTAAAACATTCAAGAAATCCAAGACAGAATGAGAAGACCAAACCTAAGGGTAATAGGTATAGAAGAGAAGGAAGATGCCCAACTTAAAGGGTCAGTAAATATCTTCAATAAAATTATAGAAGAAATCTTCCCTAACCCAAAGAAAGATTCCCATGAACCGACAAGAAGCCTACAGAACTCTGAGTAGATTGGACCAGAAAAGAAATTTCTCCTGTCGCATAATAATCAAAACACTAAATGCACAAAACAAAGGAGGAATATTAAAAGCAGCCAGGAAAAATTGTCAAGTTACATATAAAGGCAGACCTTTCAGAATTACATTAGGTTTCTCAACCGAGACTACAAAATCCAGAATATCCTGGATAGATGTCATACAGATCCCAAGATAACACAAACACCATCTATTATACACAGAAAAACTTTCAATTACCATAGATGAAAACAAGATATTCCATGACAAACATAAATTTACGCAATATCTTTCCACAAATCTAGCACTTCAAAGGATAATAAATGGAAAACTCTGACACAAAGAGGGAAACTACACCCTATAAAAGGCAAGAAAATAATCTTCTTTTAAGAAACAAAAGATAGTGGACTGGAGAGATGGCTCAGGGATTAAGTGCACTGACTTTTGTAGGTCCTGAGTTGAAATCCCAGCAACTACATGATGGCTCAGAACCATTCATAATGAGATCTGAGACCCTCATCTGGAGTGTCTGAAGATTTCTACATCATACTCATATATAATAAATAAATAAATCTTAAAAAGATAGTCACATAAACAATTCAACATCTTATAACAAAAATAACAGGAATCAACAATTACTTTTCCTTAATATTTTTAATATAAATAGACTCAATAGTCCCCAATAAAAAGACATAAGCTAACAGACTGGATATTTAAACAGAACCTAATATTATACTGTGTACAGGAAATTCACCTCAGACACAAAGAAAGACACTACCTCCAAGTAAGTGGCTGGAAAACAATTTTCCAAGCTAATGGTCCCAAGAAACAAGCTGGAGTAGCTATTCTGATATTGAAGAAATTGATGTTCAACCTAAAGTAATCAGATAAGGAAAGACACTTCATACTCATCAGAGGAAAAATCTACCAAGATGAACTCTCAATTCTAAACATCTATGCTCTAAATGCAAGGGCACCCACATTCATAAAAGAATCTTTACTAAAGCTCAAAGCACACACAGTCCCACACACAATAATAGTGGGAGACTTCAATACCCCATTGTCATCAATGGTTCTAGCCACAATTGTGGCAGAGAAATGCCTTGTTGGGCATCAGTGAGAGGAGAGGTCCTTGATGCTATGATGGCTCGGCTCGATAGTTGCCCCAGTGTGGGGAAATTGAGTGGGGGTTGGTGGCAGTGGGTTGGTCTGAGGGACAGCTTCTTGGAGGCAGGGGGTGAGAGGATGGATTGGGGGTTTTCTGGGGGGGGAATCTGTAAAAGAAGAATATGTTAAAAAAAGAAAATGCTGATTAAAAAAAACCAATGAATTCATGAAATTCTTAGGCAAATGGATGGAACTAGAAATGGGACATATGGGGAGGGGGGATCTGGGAAAGGGGAAATCATTTGGTATATAAACAAAGAATATAGAAAATAAAAATATTAAAAAAAAGAAAATGTCATCCTGAATGAGGTAACCCAATCACAAAAGAACACACATGTTATCCATTCACTGACAAATAGATATTAGCCCAGAACTCAGAATACACAAGATACAATTCACAGACCACATGAAGCTCCAGAAGAATGAATATAGAATCCCCAATGGAGCAGCTAGAGAAAGGACACAAGGAGCTGAAGAGGTTTGCAGCCCTCCAGGTGGAACAATAATATGTACCAACCAGTACCCTCAGAGCTCCCAGGGTCTAAACCACCAACCAAAGAGTACACATGGAGAGACTCATGGCTCCAGCTACATATGTAGCAGACATCAATGAGAGGAGAGACCATGGGTGCTTGATTCCCCAGAATAGGGGAATGCAAGTGAGGCAACTAGGGGGAGGGTTGAGCAGGGGAAGAGAGGAGGGGATAGAGGAATTTTGGAGGGGTAATGCAGAAAGGGGATACCATTTAAAATGTAAATAAAACAAATATCTAATAAAAAAAGAGAAAAACTGAATGTCTAGACAACAGAAAAAAAAAAGAAGACCAAAGTATGGATAGTTTGGTCCTTCTTAGAAGGGGAACAATATTCATGGGAGGAGATACAGAGACAAACCGTGGAGCCAAGACTGAAGTAAAGGCCTTCCAGAGACTGCCCCCCCCCCCGGGAATTCATCCCACATACAGTCACAAAATCCAGACACACTTTTGGATGACAAAAAGTGCTTGCTGATAGGAGCTTGATATAGCTGTTTCTTGAGAGGCTTTGCCAGTGCCTAACAAATACAGAGGTGGATGCTTTCAGCCAACTATTGGAATGAATATAGACTACCCAATGGAGGAGGTCGGAAAGGTCCGAAGGAGCTGAAGGGGTTTGTATCCCATAGGAAGAACATCAATATGAATCAATCAGTACTCCCAGAGCTCCTAGAGACTAAAACATCAACGAAATTGTACACTTGGAAGGAACCATGGCTCCAGTCACATATGTAGCAGGGGATGGCCTTGTTAGACATCAGTGGTAGGAGAGGCCCTTGGTCCTGTGAATTCTTGATGCCCCAGTATAGGGGAATGTCAGGACAGGAGAAAGGGAGTGGATGGGTTAGTGAACAGTGGGAGGGTGGATAGAATAGAGGGTTTTCACAGGGGAAATGAGAAAAGCAGGTACCATTTGAAATGGAAATAAGAAAATATCTAATTAAAAAGACTGGAATAATAAAAATGTTTTGTGATGTAAACACATGAGTCACAAAAATAATAAAAAATGCCAAGGATACCCAAAGAAGTGCTGAAGAAACCTGATGGCAAGTATCATCATATTTTTTAAAAATTTCAAATCATACTCCCAAGCTATAGTGATGATAATAGAACCAACCATACTTGGACAAAACCTACAAGAATCAAGAGAGATAGAGAAAGACATTTTATTTTCAGAAAGAAAATATCCATCAAGATGATATCTCAATTTTTTTTTAGGTCAGCATCCTGTTTATTTTCATTTTTATTTTTTGCTACTTTTTAAATTTATTCATATATTTATTTAAATTTCAAATGATTTCCCCTTTTGTGGACCCACACTCCCCGAAAGTCCCATCAGTCCCCTTCCCTCCCCCTGTTTTCCCACCCAACCCTTCCCACTTCCCTGTTCTGATTTTGTTCTATACTGCTTCACTGAGTCTTTCAAGAACAAGGGGCCACACCTCCGTTCTTCTTGTACCTCATTTGATGTGTGGATTATGTTTTGAGTATTCCAGTTTTCTAGGTTAATATCCACTTATTAGTGAGTGCATACCATGATTAATCTTTTTTTTTTTTTTTTTTTTTTTTTTTTTTTTTTTTTAATTATTCGATATAATTTATTTACATTTCAAATGATTTCCCCTTTTCTAGCCCCCCCACTCCCCGAAAGTCCCGCAAGTCCCCTTCTCTTCCCCTGTCCTCCCACCCACCCCTTCCCACATCCCCGTTCTGGTTTTGCTGAATACTGTTTCACTGAGTCTTTCCAGAACCAGGGGCCACTCCTCCTTTCTTCTTGTACCTCATTTGATGTGTGGATTATGTTTTGGGTATTCCAGTTTTCTAGGTTAATATCCACTTATTAGTGAGTGCATACCATGATTCACCTTTTGAGTCTGGGTTACCTCACTTAGTATGATATTCTCTAGCTCCATCCATTTGCCTAAGAATTTCATGAATTCATTGTTTCTAATGGCTGAATAGTACTCCATTGTGTAGATATACCACATTTTTTGCATCCACTCTTCTGTTGAGGGATACCTGGGTTCTTTCCAGCATCTGGCAATTACAAATAGGGCTGCTATGAACATAGTAGAACATGTATCCTTATTACATGGTGGGGAGTCTTCTGGGTATATGCCCAGGAGTGGTATAGCAGGATCTTCTGGAAGTAAGGTGCCCAGTTTTCGGAGGAACCGCCAGACTGATTTCCAGAGTGGTTGTACCAATTTGCAACCCCACCAGCAGTGGAGGAGTGTTCCTCTTTCTCCACACCCTCTCCAACACCTGCTGTCTCCTGAATTTTTAATCTTAGCCATTCTGACTGGTGTAAGATGAAATCTTAGGGTTGTTTTGATTTGCATTTCCCTAATGACTAATGAAGTTGAGCATTTTTTAAGATGCTTCTCCGCCATCCGAAGTTCTTCAGGTGAGAATTCTTTGTTTAACTCTGTACCCCATTTTTTAATAGGGTTGTTTGGTTTTCTGGAGTCTAACTTCTTGAGTTCTTTATATATATTGGATATTAGCCCTCTATCTGATGTAGGATTGGTGAAGATCTTTTCCCAATTTGTTGGTTGCCGATTTGTCCTCTTGATGGTGTCCTTTGCCTTACAGAAACTTTGTAATTTTATGAGGTCCCATTTGTCAATTCTTGCTCTTAGAGCATACGCTATTGGTGTTCTGTTCAGAAACTTTCTCCCTGTACCGATGTCCTCAAGGGTCTTCCCCAGTTTCTTTTCTATTAGCTTCAGAGTGTCTGGCTTTATGTGGAGGTCCTTGATCCATTTGGATTTGAGCTTAGTACAAGGAGACAAGGATGGATCAATTCGCATTCTTCTGCATGCTGACCTCCAGTTGAACCAGCACCATTTGTTGAAAAGGCTATCTTTTTTCCATTGGATGTTTTCAGCCTCTTTGTCGAGGATCAAGTGGCCATAGGTGTGTGGGTTCATTTCTGGATCTTCAATCCTGTTCCATTGATCCTCCTGTCTGTCACTGTACCAATACCATGCAGTTTTTAACACTATTGCTCTGTAGTATTGCTTGAGGTCAGGGATACTGATTCCCCCAGATTTCCTTTTGTTGCTGAGAATAGTTTTAGCTATCCTGGGTTTTTTGTTGTTCCAGATGAATTTGATAATTGCTCTTTCTAGCTCTGTGAAGAATTGAGTTGGGATTTTGATGGGTATTGCATTGAATCTGTATAGTGCTTTAGGCAAAATGGCCATTTTAACTATATTGATTCTGCCGATCCATGAGCATGGGAGGTTTTCCCATTTTTTGAGGTCTTCTTCCATTTCCTTCTTCAGAGTCTTGAAGTTCTTGTCATACAGATCTTTCACATGTTTGGTAAGAGTCACCCCAAGATACTTTATACTGTTTGTGGCTATTGTGAAGGGGGTCATTTCCCTAATTTCTTTCTCAGCCTGCTTATCCTTTGAGTATAGGAAGGCCACTGATTTGCTTGAGTTGACTTTATAACCTGCCACTTTGCTGAAGTTGTTTATCAGCTGTAGGAGCTCTCTAGTGGAGTTCTTTGGGTCACTTAGGTAGACGATCATGTCGTCTGCAAATAATGATAGTTTGACTTCTTCCTTTCCAATTTGTATCCCTTTGACCTCCTTATGTTGTCGAATTGCCCGAGCTAGTACCTCAAGTACAATATTGAAAAGATAAGGAGAAAGGGGGCAGCCTTGTCTGGTCCCTGATTTCAGTGGGATTGCTTCAAGTTTCTCTCCATTTAGTTTGATGCTGGCTACCGGTTTGCTGTATATTGCTTTTACTATGTTTAGGTATGGGCCTTGAATTCCTGTTCTCTCCAAGACTTTAAGCATGAAGGGATGCTGAATTTTGTCAAATGCTTTTTCAGCATCCAATGAAATGACCATGTGGTTTTGTTCTTTGAGTTTGTTTATGTAGTGGATTGTATTGATGGATTTCCGTATATTGAACCAACCCTGCATTCCTGGGATAAAGCCTACTTGATCATGGTGGATGATCGTTTTGATGTGTTCTTGGATTCGGTTGGCAAGAATTTTATTGAGTATTTTTGCATCGATGTTCATAAGGGAAATTGGTCTGAAGTTCTCTTTC
Organism: Apodemus sylvaticus; assembly: GCF_947179515.1. Lineage (NCBI taxonomy): Eukaryota > Metazoa > Chordata > Mammalia > Rodentia > Muridae > Apodemus > Apodemus sylvaticus. Next base: position 114,601,572 of record NC_067478.1, on the reverse strand, counting down.
TTTGTTGGATCTTTGTGTGGCTTTGGTATCAGCGTAATTGTGGCTTCGTAGAAGGAATTGGGTAGTGTTCCTTCTGTTTCTATTTTGTGGAATAGTTTGAAGAGTATTGGTGTTAACTCTTCTTTGAAGGTCTGGTAGAATTCTGCACTGAAGCCATCTGGTCCTGTGCTTTTTTTGGTTGGAAGACTTTCTATGACTCCTTCTATTTCTTTAGGCATTATGGGACTGTTTAGATGGTCTAGTTGGTCCTGATTTAATTTTGGTATTTGGTATCTGTCAAGGAAATTGTCCATTTCCTCCAGATTCTCCAGTTGTGTTGAGTATAGGCTCTTGTAGTAGGATCTGATGATTTTTTGGATTTCCTCAGTTTCCGTTGTTATATCTCCCTTTTCATTTCTAAGTTTGTTAATTTGGATACTTTCTCTGTGCCCTTTGGTCATTCTGGCTAAGGGTTTATCTATCTTGTTGATTTTCTCAAAGAACCAGCTCCTGGTATTGTTGATTTTTTGTATGGTTCTCTTTGTTTCTACTTGATTGATTTCGGCCCTGAGTTTGATGATTTCCTGCCTTCTACTCCTCCTGGGCGAAATAGCTTCTTTTTGTTCCAGGGCTTTCAGGTGTGTCATTAAGCTGGTAATGTATGCTCTCTCCATTTTCTTTTTGGAGGCACTCAGGGCTATGAGTTTTCCTCTTAGCACTGCTTTCATTGTGTCCCATAGATTTGGGTATGTTGTGTTTTCATTTTCATTGTGTTCTAAAAAGTCTTTAATTTCTTTCTTTATTTCTTCCTTGACCAAGGTATCATTGAGTAGAGTATTGTTCAGTTTCCACGTGTATGTGGGCTTTCTGTTGTTTCTGTTGCTATTGAAGACCACTTTTACTCCATAGTGATCAGATAGGAGGCATGGGATTAGTTCGATCTTCTTATATTTGTTGAGGTCTGTCTTGTGACCAATTATATGGTCGATTTTGGAGAAGGTACCATGAGGTGCTGAAAAAAAGGTATATTCTTTTGTTTTAGGATAGAATGTTCTATATATATCTGTTAAATCTAATTGGTCCAAAGCTTCAATTAGTTTCATTGTGTCCCTGTTTAGTTTCTGTTTTCCTGATCGGTCCATTGAGGAAAGTGCAGTGTTGAAGTCACCCACAATTATTGTGTTAGGTGCAATGTGTGCTTTTAGTTTTAATAAAGTTTCTTTTACAAAAGAGGGTGCCCTTACATTTGGGGCATAGATGTTCAGGATTGTCAGGTCTTCTTTTTGTATTTTTCCTTTGACCAGCAAGAAGTGTCCCTCAGGGTCTCTTTTGATGACTTTGGGTTGAAAGTCAATTTTATCTGATATTAAAATGGCTACTCCAGCTTGTTTCCTGAGACCATTTGCTTGTATAATTGTCTTCCAGCCTTTTACTCTAAGGTAGTGTTTGTCTTTGACCCTGAGGTGTGTTTCCTGTAAGCAGCAAAATGTAGGGTCCTGTTTACGTATCCATTCAGTTAGTCTGTGTCTTTTTATTGGGGCATTAAGTCCATTGATGTTAAGAGATATTAAGGAATAGTGATTGTTACTTCCTATCATTTTTGACGTTATTTTTTAAATTTGAATGCTTAACTTCTTTTGGGTTTGATGAAAGGTTACTATCTTGCTTTTTCCAGGGTGAAGTTTCCCTCCTTGTATTGGTGTTGTCCTCCTATTATCCTTTTTAGGGCCGGGTTTGTGGATAGATATTGGGTAAACTTGGTTTTGTCATGAAATATCTTAGTTTCTCCATCTATGGTGATTGAGAGTTTTGCTGGATATAGTAGTTTTGGTTGGCATTTGTGTTCTCTTAGAGTCTGCATGAGATCTGCCCAGGACCTTCTAGCCTTCATAGTCTCAGGTGAAAAGTCTGCTGTGATTCTGATAGGTCTTCCTTTATATGTTACTTGGCCTTTTTCTCTTACTGCCTTTAGTATTCTTTCTTTGTTTAGAACATTTGGTGTTTTGATTATTATGTGACGGGAAGTATTTCTGTTCTGGTCCAGTCTGTTTGGAGTTCTGTAGGCTTCTTGTATATTCATGGGCATCTCTCTCTTTAGGTTAGGGAAGTTTTCTTCCATAATTTTATTGAAGATATTTGCTGGCCCTTTAAGTTGTAAATCTTCGCTCTCCTCTATGCCTATAATCCTTAGGTTTGGTCTTCTCATTGTGTCCTGGATTTCCTGGATATTTTGGGTTACAAGCTTTTTGCATTTTGCATTTTCTTTAACTGTTGAGTCCATGGTTTCTATGGAATCTTCAGCATCTGAGATTCTTTCTTCTATCTCTTGTATTCTGTTGTTGATATTTGTATCTCTGTCCCCTGATTTCTTCCCAAGGCTTTCTATCTCCAAAGTTGTCTCCCTTTGAGTTTTCTTAGTTGATTCTACTTCTGATTTTAGATCCTGGATGGTTTTGCTTAGCTCCTTCACTTGCATGTTTGTGTTTTCCTGTAATTCTTTAAGAGATTTTTGTGTTTTCTCTTTCATGAGCTCAGCCTGTTGACCAAAGTTCTCCTGTATTTCTTTAAGAGATTTTTGTGTTTCGTCTTTCATGACCTCAGCCTGTTGAGCAAAGTTCTCCTGTATTTCTTTAAGTGTTTTTTGCATTTCCTCCTTGTTGGCTTTTGTATTCTCCTGGATTTCTTTCAATGATTTTTGTGTTTCCCTTGCAAGGGCTTCTACCTTTTGATCCATTGTCTCCTGAATTTCTTTATGTATGACCTTCATGTGTTCCTGTACCAGCATCATGACCAGTGATTTTAAATCCAAATCTTGTTTTACTGGTGTGATGGGGTATCCAGGACATGTTGGTAGAGGAGAATTGGGTTCAGATGTTGCCATATTGCCTTGATTTCTGTTAGTGACGTTCCTGCGTTTGCCTTTTGCCATCTAGATCTCACTGGTGTTAGTTTATCTTGTCAGTGCTGGACTCACCAGTGCAAGCTGCCCCTTCCCAGTTGGCCTCTGGTGCACAGCTTACCTCCTGCACTGCTTGTAGACAGTGTGCTGCTGCCCAGGCTGTTCAGATCCCAAAGCAGGCACCCGAAGGCTCCCGCTGGGGCCCGCTGGATTCACTGGAGCACACTGACTTCTCCCAGCTGGCCGCCCGGAAGCCCAGCTAGCCACTTGCAGGACTTGGAGATGTAATGCTGCCGCCCAGACTGATCTGGATCCGGAAGCGGAGAGAGTAGAGCTAAGGGCTTCTGCCTGAGGCCTTGCCCCAGATTGTGTCTGTGGAGCAGATGGAGCCCGTGTGCACTCCCAGGGAGTGCCGACGGTGTATGCTACTGTGACCTCCTCTGAGTTCCGCTCACTCCGCTGGGCAGCCGATCTGCCAACCGGGCTATCGCACACAAGGTTAGCCTGGCCGCCCAGTCCCTGAGTCCAGGCAAAAGCCTGGGAGGCCAAGGTCCGAGCAAAGTTCCCCTACGGCTTTGACTGTTAATTGGGTTTGCCAGGTGACTAGGATGGCGGGCGTGTGCGCCCGCGCTCCCTGAAAGCGCCGGGAGAGTCTGCTTTGCTAACAATCACCTGGGCGGGTTGACTCACAGATGGCCCACCAAGCCGCCCAGTTCTTGGGGTCAGTCCTGTGCCTTTTGGGGCCTGGACCCCCGCTTTGTTAGCCTTAGGCTATGCCTGTTACAGGTCTGCCCGCCTGAGCTCTCTGTCGTCCTGCAGGCAAAATGGCGGCGGCGCGCTCGCAGGCCTGGGCAAAAAACCTCCTGGTTGGGTTGGCACCCCGATGGCCCCCCGACCCGCCCAGGGCCTGGGTGCAGGCCAACGCCCGTCGGGCTCAGACCACCGCGGTGTTGGCCTCGGATTATGTTTGTGTACCTCAGTCTGTCCGATTCCTGGAGTACGGAACCAAGATGGATCCTCCTCTCCTGACTGGTGGGAGGCCGAGTTCTGAAGTGGCCTCCGTGCAGGAAAGGCGCCGCACAACTGCAGCTGCTTGCTGTCCGGCTGGTCAGCGAAGGTCAGTGGTCGTGGGCGCAGGGCCTAACTGGTCCCTGTGACGCCTTGGTTCCACTGCTGATGGCCCTTCAGCTGGAGCAGCCACTGCTGCCGCTGCTGCCGCCGCCGCCGCCGATCCACCACTCATGATTAATCTTTTGAGTCTGGGTTACCTCACTTAATATGATGTTCTCCAGCTCTATCCATTTGCCTAAGAATTTCATGAATTCTTTGTTTCTAATGGCTGAATAGTACTCCATTGTGTATATATACCACATTTTTTGCATCCACTCTTCTGTTGAGGGATACCTGGGTTCTTTCCAACTTCTGGTAATTATAAATAGGGCTGCTATGAACATAGTAGAACATGCATCCTTATTACATGCTGCGGAATCTTTTGGGTATATGCCCAGGAGTGGTATAGCAGGATCTTCTGGAAGTGAGGTGCCCAGTTTTCAGAGGAACTGCCAGACTGATTTCCAGAGTGGTTGTACCAATTTGCAACCCCAACACCAGTGGAGGAGTGTTCCTCTTTCTCCACATCCTCTCCAACACCTGCTGTCGCCTGAATTTTTAATCTTAGCCATTCTGACTGGTGTAAGGTGAAATCTCAGTGTTGTTTTGATTTGCATTTCCCTAATGACTAATGAAGTTGAGCATTTTTTAAGATGTTTCTCCGCCATCTGAAATTCTTCAGGTGAGAATTCTTTGTTTAAATCTGTACCCCATTTTTTAATAGGGTTGTTTGGTTTTCTGGAGTCTAACTTCTTGAGTTCTTTACATATATTGGATATTAGCCCTCTATCTGATGTAGGATTGGTGAAGATCTTTTCCCAATTTGTTGGCTGCCGATCTGTCCTTTTGATGGTGTCCTTTGCCTTACAGAAACTTTGTAATTTTATGAGGTCCCATTTGTCAATTCTTGATCTTAGAGCATATGCTATTGGTGTTCTGTTCAGAAACTTTCTCCCTGTACCGATGTCCTCAAGGGTCTTCCCCAGTTTTTTTTTTCTATTAGCTTCAGAGTATCTGGCTTTATGTGGAGGTCCTTGATCCATTTGGATTTGAGCTTAGTACAAGGAGACAAGGATGCATCAATTCGCATTCTTCTGCATGCTGACCTCCAGTTGAACCAGCACCATCTGTTGAAAAGGCTATCTTTTTTCCATTGGATGTTTTCAGCCCCTTTGTCGAGGATCAAGTGGCCATAGGTGTGTGGGTTCATTTCTGGATCTTCAATCCTGTTCCATTGATCTGCCTGCCTGTCACTGTACCAATACCATGCAGTTTTTAACACTATTGCTCTGTAGTATTGCTTAAGGTCAGGGATACTGATTCCCCCAGAATTTCTTTTGTTGCAGAGAATAATTTTAGCTATCCTGGGTTTTTGGTTTTCCAGATGAATTTGATAATTGCTCTTTCTAACTCTGTGAAGAATTGATTTGGGATTTTGATGGGTATTGCATTGAATCTGTATATTGCTTTTGGCAAAATGGCCATTTTAACTATATTGATCCTGCCGATCCATGAGCATGGGAGGTTTTCCCATTTTTTGAGGTCTTCTTCCATTTCCTTCTTCAGAGTCTTGAAGTTCTTGTCATAAAGATCTTTCACATGTTTGGTAAGAGTCACCCCAAGATACTTTATACTGTTTGTGGCTATTGTGAAGGGGGTCATTTCTCTAATTTCTTTCTCATCCTGCTTATCCTTTGAGTATAGGAAGGCCTCTGATTTGCTTGAGTTGATTTTATAACCTGCCACTTTGCTGAAGTTGTTTATCAGCTGTAGGAGTTCTCTAGTGGAGTTTTTTTTTTTTTTTTTTTGGGTCACTTAGGTAGACTATCATGTCATCTGCAAATAATGATAGTTTGACTTTTTCCTTTCCAATTTGTATCCCTTTGTACCTCCTTATGTTGTCGAATTGCCCGAGCTAGTACCTCAAGTACAATATTGAAAAGATAAGGAGAAAGGGGGCAGCCCTGTCTAGTCTCTGATTTTAGAGGGATTGCTTCAAGTTTCTCTCCATTTAGTTTGATGCTGGCTACCGGTTTGCTGTATATTGCTTTTACTATGTTTAGGTATGGGCCTTGAATTCCTGTTCTTTCCAAGACTTTAAGCATGAAACGATGCTGAATTTTGTCAAATGCTTTTTCAGCATCCAATGAAATGAACATGTGGTTTTTTTCTTTGTGTTTGTTTATGTAGTGGATTGCATTGCTGGATTTCCGTATATTGAACCAACCCTGCATCCCTGGGAAAAGCCTACTTGATCATGGTGGATGATCGTTTTGATGTGTTCTTGGATTCGGTTGGCAAGAATTTTATTGAGTATTTTTGCATCGATGTTCATAAGGGAGATTGTTCTGAAGTTTTCTTTCTTTGTTGGATCTTTGTGTGGTTTTGATATCAGCGTAATTGTGGCTTCGTAGAACGAATTGGGCAAGGTTCCTTCTGTTTCTATTTTGTGGAACAGTTTGAAGAGAATTGGTGTTAGGTCTTCTCTGAAGGTCTGATAGAATTCTGCACTGAAACCATCTGGTCCTGTGCTTTTTTTGGTTGGAAGACTTTCTATGACCCCTTCTATTTCTTTAGGGTTTATGGGTCTGTTTAGATTATCTATTTGGTCCTGATTTAATTTTGGTATTTGTTATCTGTCTATAAAATTGTCCATTTCCTCCAGATTCTCCAGTTGTGTTGAGTATAGGCTTTTGTAGTAGGATCTGATGATTTTTTGGATTTCCTCAGTTTCTGTTGTAATATCTCCCTTTTAATTTCTAATTTTGTTGATTTGGATACTTTCTCTGTGCCCTTTGGTCAGTCTGGCTAAGGGTTTATCTATCTTGTTGATTTTCTCAAAGAACCAGCTCCTGGACTCGCTGATTCTTTGTATGGTTCTCTTTGTTTCCACTTGATTGATTTCAGCCCTGAGTTTGATGATTTTCTGTCTCCTACTCCTCCTGGGTGAACTAGCTTCTTTTTGTTCCAGGGCTTTCAGGTGTGTCACTAAGCTGCTAGTATATGCTCTCTCCATTTTCTTTTTGGAGGCACTCAGGGCTATGAGTTTTCCTCTTTAGCACTGCTTTCATTGTGACCCAAAGATTTGGGTATGTTGTGCCTTCATTTTCATTAAATTCTAAAACGTCTCTGATTTCTTTCTTTATTTCTTCTTTGGCCAAGGTGTCATTGAGTAGAGTATTGTTCAGCCTCCATGTATATGTGGGCTTTCTGTTGTTTTTGTTGCTATTGAAAACCACTCTTACACCATAGTGATCTGATAGGAGGCATGGGATTAGTTCGATCTTCTTGTATTTGTTGAGGTCTTTCTTGTGACCAATTATATGGTTGATTTTGGAGACGGTACCATGAGGTGCTGAGAAAAAGGTATCTTCTTTTGCTTTAGGGTGAAATGTTCTATAAATATCCATCAAATCCAATTGGTCTAGAGCTTCAATTAGTTTTACTGTGTCCCTGTTTAGTTTTTGTTTTCCTGATCGGTCCATTGAGGAGAGTGGAGTGTTGAAGTCCACCACAATTATTGTGTTAGGTGCAATGTATGATTTGAGCTTTAGTAAAGTTTCTTTTACGAATGAGGGTGCCCTTGTATTTGGAGCATAGATGTTCAGAATTGAAAGTTCTTCTTGGTGGATTTTTCCTTTGACCAGCAAGAAGTGTCCCTCAGTGTCTCTTTTGATGACTTTAGGTTGAAAGTCAATTTTATCTGATATTAGAATGGCTACTCCGGCTCGTTTCCTGAGACCATTGGCTTGTAAAATTGTCTTCCAGCCTTTTACTCTAAGGTAGTTTTTGTCTTTGACATTTAGGTGTGTTTCTTGTATGCAGCAAAATGTAGGGTCCTGTTTCCTTACCGTGTCTGTTAGTCTATGTCTTTTTATTGGGGAATTGAGTCCATCGATGTTAAGAGATATTAAGGAATAGAGATTATTACGTCCTGTCATTTTTGATGTTATTTTTATATTTGAGTGATTATCTTCTTTTGGGTTTGATGAAGGAAGGTTACTATCTTACTTTTTCCAGGGTGTAGTTTCCCTCCTTGTATTGGAGTTTCCTCCTATTATTCTTTGTAGAGCTGGGTTTGTGGAAAGATATTGTGTAAATTTGGTTTTGTCATGGAATGTCTTGGTTTCTCCATCTATTGTGATTGAGAGTTTTGCTGGGTATAGTAGTCTTGGCTGACATTTGTGTTCTCTTAGAGTCTGCATGAGATCTTCCCAGGATCTTCTAGCTTTCATGGTCTCTGGTGAGAAGTCTGGTGTGATTCTGATAGGTCTTCCTTTATATGTTACTTGGCCTTTTTCTCTTACTGCCTTTAATATTCTTTCTTTGTTTAGTGCATTTGGGGTTTTAATTATTATGTGGCGAGAGATATTTCTGCTCAGATCCAGTCTGTTTGGAGTTCTGTAGGCTTCTTGTATATTCATAGGTATCTCTCTCTTTAAGTTGGGAACGTTTCCTTCCATAATTTTGTTAAAGATGTTTGCTGGCCCTTTCAGTTGTAAATCTTCACTCTCATCTATACCTATAATCCTTAGGTTTGGTCTTCTCATTGTATCCTGGATTTCCTGGATGTTCTGGGATACAAGCTTTTTGCATTTTGCATTTTCTTTGACTGTTGAGTCAATGGTTTCTATGGTATTTTCGGCATCTGAAATTCTTTCTACCATCTCTTGTATTCTGTTGTTTATATTTGCATCTATGGCCCCTGATTTCTTCTCAAGGTTTTCTATCTCCAAAGTTGTCTCCCTTTGTGATTTCTTAGTTGTTTCTACTTCTGTTTTTAGATCCAGGATGGTTTTGCTCAGTTCCATCATTTGTTTGTTTGTGTTTTCCTGTAATTCTTTAGGAGATTTTTGTGTTTCCTCTTTCATGACTTCTGCCTCTTGACTCAAGTTCTCCTGCATTTCTTTAAGGTTTTTTTTTTTTTTTTTTTTTTTTTTTTTTTTTTTTTTTTTTTTTTGCGTTTCTTCTTTATTGGCCTCTATCTCTTGAGCCTTATTCTCCTGCATTTCTTTAAGTGATTTTTCTGTTTCCATTATATGGGTTTCTAGCTTATTCATGTTCCCCTTTATTTCTTTAAGAGATTCATTTATGTCCTTTTTGTGTTCTTCTAGCAGCAACATGATCAGTGATTTTAAATCCAAATCTTGTTTCTCTGGTGTGTTGGCATAACCAGGACTTGCTGATTTTGGAGAGTTTGGTTCAGATGCTGCCATATTGCCTAGATTTCTGTTAGTAGCGTTCCTGTGTTTGCCCTTTGCCATCTTGTTCTCTGGAGTTAGTTGGTCTTGTCCCTGGCTGGTGTTTGGGCCTCCTGGGGGGCTGATCACTCTGCTGGGCAGCCAATCTCCCAACCGGGTTGTTGCACACAAGGCTAGCCTGGCTGCTCAGGCCCTGGGTCCAGGTAGAAGCCTGGGAGGCCAAGGTCCGAGCAAAGTTCCCCTCGGGCTATGACTGTTAATTGGGTCTGTCAGGTGGCCAGGATGGTGGGCGTGTGTGCTCGCGCTCCCTGAAAGTGCCGGGAAAATCTGCTGGGCTAACAACCTCCTGGGCGGGTTGACATACAGATGGCCCACCAAGCTGCACAGTTCTTGGCCAGTTCTTGGGGTCAGTCCAGGGCCTGTTGGGCCTAGACCCCCGCTTTGTTAGCCTCAGGCTATGCCTGTTACGGCTTTGCCTGCTAGAGCTCTCTGGGGCAAAGCACACCCGGCGCAGGCAAAAAAACCTCCTGGCTGGTTTGGCACCCCACCCCGATGCCCCCCCCCCCCCCGAACAGCCCAGGGCCTGGGTGCAGGCCAACGCCCGTCGGGCTTAGACCCCCGCGATGTTGGCCTCAGGTTATGTTTGTGTACCTCAGTCTGTCCGATCTCTCTGGAGTCTGAAACCAAGATGGAGGCGAGTCTCTCGTGACTGGCGGGAAGCAGAGTTCTGAAGTGGCTTCTGTGTGGTGAAAGGCTCAGTAAATCCATAGGTGCTTGCAGCCCAGCTGGCCAGCGAAGGTCAGTGGTTGTGGTCGCAGGGCCTAACTGGACCCTGTGTCGCCTTGGTTCCACTGCTGATGGCCCTTCGGCTGGACCAGCCACTGCTGCACTGCTGCCACTGCTGCCGCTGCCACTGCCGCCACTGCCACAGCTGCCGCCACTACCGCCGCTGCCGCCGCTCTCGCTCTCCCCTGTTTATTACAGAGAGCGATATCTCACTTTTTAGTACCTATATCCCAATGAAAGGGCACCTACATTTGTAAAATAAATATTATTAAACCTTAAATTACAAGCTGAACCTCACACATTAATAGTGGGAGAATTCAGTACCTCACCATCTTCAGTGGACAGGACATCTAGGCAAGAACTACTCAGAGAAATAATGGAGCTAACAGACATTATGAATAAAAGAGTCTTAACAGACATCTACAGAGCACATCACCAAAACAGAGAAGAAAGCACAAGGGTCATACATAAATATAATAAAGGCAAACTATGGAAAGTCTACATCCAATATCAAATGAATGGAGAGAAAGTCAAAGCAATTCCACTGAAATCAAAAACAAAGCAAGCCTGTCTTCTTTTTCTATATCTAGTAGCATAATAGTTCAAGTTCTACCTAGAGCAATAAGAAAAGTAAAAGTGATAAAAGAGATGCAAATAAGAAAGGAAGAAGTCAAATACTGCTATTTTCAGATGAAGTAATAGTATTCATAAGTGGTCCTGTGGTAGTTTGAATAAATATTGTCCCTACAGATTAAGTGTTTGAATGCTTGGGTATAGAAAGTGAACTATTAGGAAAATGTATAGCCTTGTTAGAAGTATGTTACTGTGGGGGAGGGGCTTTGATGACACATATGCTAAAGCTCAACGCAGTGTGGAACAATCTTCTCGTGAATGCCTTCAGATCAAAGTCTTAAACTATCAGCTCTTCCAGCAACATGTCTACCTGGATGCTGCCATGCTTTTTGCTATGATGATAATGGACTAAATCTCTGAAACTCTGAGCTAGCCCCAATTAAATGTCCTATATAAGAGTTTGGTCATGGTGTCTCTTCACATCTATGAAATCCCTAAGACAGACCTCAATATGCAAAAATAAGAGTTATAGATAAATAAATGGAACTTGGAAAAAACCTGAATCAAGTAACTAGGATCCAAAAAGGTAAACATTGAATGTTGCTTTTTACGTGACAATATTAGCTTCTAATCTTTTTTAGGTGTGTTTTACTTGGAACATAAGTGGATATAGGAAAGTAAAAATAGGATGTTGGTGTGGAAACACATCACAGGAGTTTAGCTAGTAGAGTATAGCTAAAACAAAGGTAAAAAGAAGAAGCATTGGATGTGAAATAGCATATCCAGGGATGATCATGGAAAGCTTTTGGCACTAAGGATATGTGGAGAGTATTAACCTAAAGGAAGGATGCTTGAAAAATCTATATGGAAATCTGTTATCTTGAAACCCAATTAAAATTTCTATTGAAGTGTATAGTAGGAAATGTGATAAAATACAGAGGCATATAACAGAGGGTAAATGGTAGGAGGATGTGGAAGATGCGAGGTAGTAGATAGTGTGTTAATAATCACTAAGCATGTATGAAATAGCCCATGGAATCTTATGGATTAATCAATTTCAAAGTTCAATTAAAGAAAATTAAAAACAGAGGTACACTATGTGGTGACACATTGCTGCTCCCAGAAGTCATGGAATATTAAATAAAAGATGAAGGCCCAGGTAGGAGAAATCTCTCTAGGTGTTATTAGTGAATTTCTAGGATGCTCAAAGCAACACAGAGCTTTTGCCATTATTCTTAGTTACCCACCACAACTAAATGGTAAGATGCTATTTCTGAAGGCACCACACATTTTAGCTTCTGGTTATAGAGAAATTAATTTTCATTAATTAACTTTGTCATTGTTGTGGAATTTTCAAATTATGAGAAAGTTTTATTCAGGATCCTGGGAAGAGAAGATATTAGATTTCTTACCCAGCACTGGCCCCTCTATGTTCTACTACCAACCTGCCAGGATGACATGACCATTGGTGTAAGAGTGGCTTGAGTTACGCCTTGACTGTTTGCAGACTGGATTTCTGTCCTTTTCCACAGATGGAATTTCAGGTCCAATACCGTAAAACTGGTCAAAAGTCCATGATTCGAGAGGTGTAAAGCCTCCTTACTAGATTCTAAGTACTTAGTTTATACTCATAAGCCTTGACTCCTCTCAATCTATGCTAAAGAATTATCTTTTTCATGTGGGCATCTATCAATTTAGAGACCCTTAACTGGTTAAATGTTGGAAAAAGTGAGCATAATTGTTCAGCATTAAATGGAATATTTTTATTTATATCTATCACTTGCCAAAGCTGAGAGAACATTTGAGAAGAGGATATAGAAAATGTGAAAGAGCCGGAGAATGTGGAAACTTGTGAAATGCTGTTTTCTGATATAGCATGGCATGACTGCCATACTCATGAACTCATACCAGCTGTTGGTGCCTGCACAAGACCTAAAGAATACTACTAGGGCAGGCAAAATTGCATCATATGTGTAGAAAGTATTCACAAATACTGTGGAAATATTCGCAGTTGTTAGCTGTCCAGAGCAGGAGAATCGAGAGGCTTTGGAGACATGGGTACTGGCATCTTTTCCATGTTCCACTTGATGAACTGCCCTATACATTATATTGGCAGACCTAATGAGACTAACAGTTATTTAAATACAATGATAAGGGCATGAACATCATATGTTGATATTTGGGGGGGCTATCTGGGAAGAGTTTGAGGCAGAAAATGAAGGGTGTATAATGTGGATATAATCATATTTCATTCTATGCATGTATGAATTGTGCAATTAGAAAAAATGTTTTTGGTGGTGCTCATTGGGAGGAGGTGCTGAAACATCATAGGAAAGAGAATCACAAGTTTTCAAATGTTCTCATAAGTACACAGATACATCTAAATGAGTATCTCTGATTATGAGATACAGTCGCCAATATTTTGAAATTCATTTATTTTAAAAATTGCATGCAATTATACATTACATGACAGTATATTTTCATCATACATCTTATGCCCCCTTATGTCTTCTCATTCCATCCTAGCAGTCTTCATTATCCCGCCAGAGATATTTGTTTGTACTTTATGTTATATATACATAGATGATTTTATGTGTCTGTATAAAATATACGAACCATCAATGAGAGAAAACAATATTTGTCTTTCACAAAAAGTGGCATTATTCACTAAATATTATTATCTCTAGCGGAATCCATTTTTTTTTCTCCAAATGATACAACCTTATTCATCATATCTGAAGAACATCTTATTATGTAAAAAGAATTTGCACATTTTTTAGCTAATTCTCTATTTTTTGAAAATATAGGTGCCTCTAAAATTTAGCCTTTGTGAGTAAAGCTGCAATCAAATTGATGAAAAATTGTTTCTGTGATATGTTGAATTGTAGTTCTTTGCTTAAGTACCCAGGAATTGTAGAGCTGGACCATAAAGAAGTTCAATTTTTAATTTTCCTGAGGAGATCCATATGACTTCAATAGTTACAGGAGAAGTTCAAATTCCCACGGTGATGTATAAATGTTTTCTTTTGTCCATATCTCTATTAGAGTTTATTTTTGTTTCCTTATTCACTGACAATGTAGCTGAAATGAAATGGAGTATTGGTTTATCTAATGGATGGTGAAGTTGGATGCTATTTATTAATTCATCAGTTAGGTATTCTTATTAAATTTAATTAAAGACAAACTAAAGGAATATGAATTCACCTAAATTCAACTAAAGGAATATTGGTGCAGTAGAATGAAAGCTACACCACCAAAGAAGTTATATTTTCTGAATAAATAGTTGGGTTAAGAACTCAATTTCAAAAATGATGGAAGCTTTTATAAAATTGCATTGCTCTTCCCTGCAGCTGCCATAGGGCAGTTTTAATGTCCCTGTTCCTCAGGCTATAGATGAAAGGATTAAGCATAGGTGTGACTACTGTGTACATCAGTGAAGCAATTGCACAGTTTTCAGGGGAATTTGATGCAGTTGAACCAATGTATACTCCAATAGATGTTCCGTAAAATAAGCAAACAACTGACAGGTGAGACCCACAGGTGGAAAAGGCTTTATACTTTCCATCTGTTGATGGAATCGTCAGGATGGAAGAAATAATTTTATAGTATGAGAAAATAATTCCTGAGGTTGAAAATAAACCAAAAAAGACACCAATAAAATGAATAACTATGTTTTTGGTGAACATTTCAGAACAGTTAAGATTAAGAAGTTGTGAAGGGTCACAAAAAAAGTTAGAGATTTCCATGTCATTGAAGTATGTAAATTGTAGCACTATCAAATTGTGCACCTGAGAGTCCACAACACTGGCCAAAACAGATACCAAAAGTAAGAAGGCACAGATGTTAGGATTCATAATGATTTTGTAACGCAGGGGGTGACAAATGGCCACAAACCTATCATAGGCCATTGCAGTCAGAAGCATACTATCCATACAGCCAAAAACTATAAACATGGACATCTGTGTAAGGCAGCCCACATAGGAGATAATTCTGCTTTGAGTTCTAATGTTCCAAATCATTTTTGGGACTGTAGTGGAGATCAAACAAATGTCAGACCAGGAAAGGTTGGAAAGAAAGAAATACATGGGGGTATGGAGGTGGAAGTCAGAGCTCACAGCCAGAATGATGAGCAGATTTCCAAGTACTGTGACCATGTAGAAGGATAAAAACAACACAAATAGGACAGGCTGCAGTTCTGGATTCTCTGAGAGGCTCATGAGATGGAATTGTGAGACAACTGGTAGATTTTGTACTTCTGTATTGTTTGGACACCTTTGGAGAAACAAAAGTTTTTGGAAAAATAAATGACATAAAGTATAATTACTCTATGATCTCAGAAGAAAAAGGAATGATTAAAAAAGGAAAACCATTTATTTTTAAGTCCAAATTGTTACAAGTAAAATATTCTCACTTGAGGTCCATAGCTTTCACAATTATGACAAGACCAATAATCTACTACTCTACATATGGGTTTCCATGTTATAATCTCTTTTTATAGAAGATGTTAGTGAGGAAGTAAACTTAACAGAGTGCTAAAATCAGAACATGAGGGATCAGAAGTTTAGGATCATGAAAAAATAAAGCAATCTTTTTGAAAACACAGAAAGGAAATATATTTTAATATTTAAAAATCATTACTATTGCAGCAAAATATAATAAAAACATAATCTAATACATTTTTCTTAAGTAGCTACTTTACAAAAACACCAATATCATAATTGTATAGTAATTTACCATAGTTCTTTTAGATAGTGACCATGATTGTTACAAGGGAACACTTCAAAATTTTCTACTAGGTTAAGTATGAAAACTTCTGGGGAATTCACCATCCCTGACCTCAAACCATACTACTAAGAAATAGTGATGAATATCACATGGTATTTGTGGTAACAGGAGAGAAGCCAAGAAGACATGAGAATGAATGGAAATATGCAGCTTCTGGGAGTGGGAGTCAGGGAGACACTCTAGAAATTCCCTGAAACCTGGGAGGTGAGAGACTCTCAGGATTCAATGGGGGTGGTGTTTTGCAAAATGGCCAACAGTGGGGAGAGGGAACTTGAAGAATCCACTTCCAATAGACAGGGTCTCATGTGGAGGGATGGGGTTACACAGTAAAAATTTACAACCCAGAATTATTCCTGTCTGGAGTAATTACAACTGCAGGTATAAATACAGAGAAGAGACTGAAGGAAAGGCTATCTATTGACCAGCCCAATTTGGGATTCTCTCATGGCAGGGGCCACCAAGGACTGACACTATTACTAATGTTATGATGTCCTTACAGACAGTAGCCTGGCATGCCTGTTCTCTGAGAGGCCCTATCAACATCTGACTGAGACAGATGCAGCTCCACTCACCACTGGACTGAAGCTGGGAGCCCCTATGATTGAATTAGGGGAAGGATTGAAGAAGCTGAAAGGGAGAGTGACTCCATAGGAAGACTATCAATCTCAACTAACTCAGCTCCCAGAGACTGAACCACCAACCAGGAGCGTATACAGGTCTGAGCCCCTGGAACATATGTAGCAGAAGTCTGCCTTGTCTGGACTCAGTGGGAGAAGATGAGCTTAATCCTCTAGATACTTGGGGCCCCAGGGAAGGAGACAGCCTGGTGGGAGAAGAGCACCCTCTTGGGGGAAAAGGAATGGGATGAAGAACTGTGGGAGTGAGGAGAAACGACTAGAATACACGTAAATAAAAATAATTAATTCAAAAGAATTTACTTTAAATTAAATTATGAGTAAGAAAAAAGAAATGAATGAATTATAGATTCATCAATTCACTAAAATTAAGCCTAGAAGAATTATCAAACTAAACATATTCATCATAAATTAGGAAGTTGAAATAGTAATAAAAAGATTTCTAGCTAACACTGTCCAGGACCAGAAAGATTGACAACTAATTTCTACCAGATTTTTACAGCAGAGTGCTAAATCTTTTTAAGTTATTTAAAAAATTTAACTTCTGAATTCTTTCTATGAATTCAGTATCATCACAAAAGTAACATGTGGTAAAGACTCACCAAAAAAGAAAACTAGAGAACAATAATCCTGGTCAACATAAATTTAAAATGCTCAGTAAAATACTTACAAGCAGAATACCAATACACATGAAAAGAGCTTATTCTGCACGGTCCAGTTGGCTTTATCCAGTAGATGCAGGAATCTTCAACACAGGTATTCAATAAATCAGATAAATAGATTTAAAAACAAAAATCATACTATCATCTCAATAGATGGAAAAAAATGATGTGATAAAATCCGACCTTAATTATGCTTTCATTATAAGTGTCCTAGAGAATGTAGGACCAGAGGGAGCCTACCTCAACCTAATGAAAACTGTATATGACATGCAGTCAACATCATCCTAAATATGTAAAACCCTGAAGCAATCCCATTGATGTGACGAATGAGAAAGGACTCACAACTATCCACACTTCTCTATTGTGCTTGAAATGTTAACTGAAGCAAAAGGACACTAAGTAGATACTAGGATAATAAATCAAACTACTCCTGTTTTCAGATGACATGTTATTACATATTAGAAATCTCAAAACCTCTAACATAAAGCACCTAGAAATAAATAAATTAGCAGTGTGGTAGAATATATAATCAGCTTTCACTAACCAATAGCTATTCTATACATCAACAACAAACAGAGAGAGAAAAAGACACCCTCTCCTTCGCAAAAATCTCAAAGAGAATAAACTAAGCAGGAAGAATCTAACCAATAAAGATAAAAAGCTCTACAATCAAAACTTCTGAAAGTAGAGAAAGACACTAGAAAATAGAAATATAGCTCACAGCCTTGAATTGGTTGAATTAATATTATGTAAATAGCTTTTCAACAAAAACTATTTCTTGATCCAATGCAATCCCAACCAAAATCTCCATCTGTTCCTTTGCAGAGATAGAAAAAAATCTACCCTAATACTCATATTCTACATTAAAAATTCCAAGTTAGCAAAAAAATTACTGAGGGAAAAAACAGTGCTAGAAGGATTACAATTACAGATCTTAAGATATACTACAGATCTATTGTAATTAAAACAATATGGAGCTATAAACCCTCTTAGCTCTTTGAGTCCTTTTCAGCCCCATAAGAGGAACAACAATATGAATCAGCCAGCACCCCCAGTACCGAAGGGACTTAACCACCAACCAAAGAGTACACATGGAAAGACCTATGGCTCTAGCCACATGGGTAGCAGAGAATGGTCTGATTATACATCAATGAGAGAAGAGGCCCTTGGACCCATGAAGGCTTATTGCCCCAGGGTAGGGGAATGCCAGGTCAGGGAAGCAGGAGTGGGTGGGTTAGTGAGCAGAGGGAGGGAGGATGGGACAGGGGTTTTTTGGAGGGGAAGCAAGGAAAGGGAATAACATTTGAAATATAAATTAATAAAATATCTAATAAACATTAATAGAGGTGCATTATGAAATAATCATCATCCTGTATTTGGAAGCAGTAAATATCACTAATAGCAGTAAAGAGTTAATTTTAATATATATTTCTTAAATCTCAAAAAATATCCTAATAAGATTTGCTTCTCTGATATTAAAGAAGGTACACCAAGAACTCCACATCCTGGTTTCCAATTAAATAGATTATAAAAAATTCACAGTCATCTATACATTTTAAAAATATTCACAGATGGATACATGGATCAATGGTAGTGATCAACAATATTCTCTGTAACTTAAAATGCTCTTTTCTGAGGAAGATTATTTCTCCCACTCTCGGTATTCCTTAGTTGTTTGTAGTTCTTTGTGCAGGGTTGCTGAGACCTCCTGGGCTTTTCTCCTATACTTAGGTATTTAGGAAGATATGTTCAGAAGTAATCAAAGGAAGGCATGAAATTGAAAATGAGCAAAAGCTTAGAGGGAATAAGAAGGAAGAAATGATAAAAATATAATTGTAAAAGGATAAAAGTAATAATTGAAAGTTTTATTGACATTCAATCTTATCATATGTAGTCTGTTAATACTGCTACATTGCTTTTTCTGATCAAAATCATTATTTATAGGTAAGAACTTGAGTTTTTGAGACATCTATAAATTTATGTCTAATTCTCAGTAACCCAATACCATATATATGCAGCATTGATACTTCTATTATAACTTTGGGTCATTGCTTATCACTATGATTCTGATTGGAAAATGTAAATGACAAAAGTACAGGAAATTATGTAAACACTTCTATACATTTTTTCTTATTTTAAATTATCATTAAATGTATTAATTTTAACTGTGAGGATTTTGCCTTCATACATGTACCTTAACTGGGAGTTACATATTTTTTCTGAACCCACCCATGTGGTTGTTGGGAACCAAAACAGATTTCTTTATAAAAGCAAAAGCTGCCCTTACCTGCTGAACAATTTCTCTAGTCGCTTCACTCACTTTTAAAATGGGCATAATAAATCATCTCCCTAAAAATGTTTCATCACTTTAATCTTTTTTTATATTTTAAAATAAAAATATACATTTTGGCTATATTATTTCTCTTTTCCCATTTTCCTCCTAATTCCTCCCTTCCCACCCCACTTTATATTGTTATCTTCGGAAAAAAACCTAAGCAAGCAAGCAAGCAAACAAAAAGGACCATAAAGAAAGTAAAAACTAATACTAAACCAAAGACAAGAATTTTTAAAAATAACTCCTTAATATTTATATTAGATATTTTCTTTACTAACATTTAATTTTTATCGTTTCCTTATTTCCCCTCCAAAAATCCACTATCACATTTCCTCTCCCCCTGCTCACTAACACCCACTCCTGCTTCCCTGGCCTAGCATTCCTCTACACTGGGGCAATAAGACTTCACAGGAAAGTACAAGAATTATAAGATAATTTTTGTATAGGCCAATTATTCTGGAGCATACAGGATTGACTGATATATTCAGTGTTTCTTGACTTAGTTAGGTTTCCATTGCTGTAAAGAGGTATTATAACCAAAACAACTCATATAGAGAACAACATTTAATTAAGGCTGCTTATAAATTCTGAGTTTCAGTCCATTGTCTTCATGGCAGGAAGCATGAGGCATCCAGGAAGAGGTGGGACTGGAGGAGTTGAAAGTTCTACATGTAATTACAAAGACAGACAGCAGAAGACTAGCTTCCAGGCAGCTAGGAGAAGGGTCTCAAAACCCATGCCAAAGTGTCATTTCCTACAACAAGGCCACACCTCCTAATAATGCCATTCCTTGGGCCAAGCATATTCAAGTCACCACATTATTCCATTAAAGAAAAGTTTTTTTTTTCTCTCCCAGAAGCTATCAATTACAGATAGCTTCTTTTTCCATAATGAGACATTTTGCCCACTTTCCCATTCTCTGTGCAGGGAGTTTAACAGGTTTAAACTCGTTTAAGGCTTTGTGCATGCAGAACTTTTAGAAGAATAGTTTTGATTTTAAGCTACAGAGACTATTGCTGATCACAACCATTGATCCATATATTCATCTGTGAATGCTTTTAAAATGTATAGATGAATGTGAATTCCTTATAATCTATCTAATTGAAAACCAGTATGTGGGGTTCTTGATGTTCCTTCTTTAATATCAAAGACACAAATCTTATTAGGATATTTTTTTTGACATTTAAGAAATACATATTAATATTAACTCTTTACTGCTATTAGTGATATGCACTTCTTCCAGTAGATTCCAGTACAGCATGATGATTATTTCATAATGTGCCTTTAAGAAGTACTATATTGTAGACTTTGAATTAACCATACAAAATTTAGTTTTTATAATTATTAAGTTGATCTACTTACTTGCCTTACAACCAAAAATACCTTTTTAATTTGGGGCTATAACATCTTGTTAATTTTCCTGTATATATTTAAATAATTTATTTTAAAAATAATTTTCATAGTGTGCTTACTTTGGAAGAACATATACTAAAATTTGAATGATACAGAAAAGATTAGCATTGCCTCTGTGTAAGGATGACACACAAATTCATCAAGTCTTCCACATTTTTAGAACAGGAATTAAAAATCATTGGTCATTAATATCACCACCAATGGACCCAGTTCTCTAACAACAAAGACACATTCTAACAAAATGAATACAGAACCAGGATCTATCATTCTACTGCATACAAGAAACACACCTTAGCAACAAAAATAGACATCACCTGAGAATAAAAGACTGGAAAAAGATTTCCCAAGTAAACAGGAACAAGAAGCAAGTTGGAGTAGTCATTGTAATATCTAGTAAAATAGAACTTAAACTAAAAACAATCAAAAGAGATGGGTAAGGACATTTCATACTCATCAAAAAATCCTCCATGATACTGTCATAATTCTGAATATTTTTTCAAGTCCACCCATATTTGTAAAATAAACATTACTAAAGCTTAAATTACATAATGAATGCCATGCATTAATATTGGGAGACTTCAACCTCCTACTCTCACCAATGGACAGTCCAGACAGACAGCAGACAGACAGAAACTAAACAGAAAGATAACACTGACTGATGTTATGAGTCTAATGGACCTAAAAGATATCTACATATATTTCACCCCAAAACAATCCTCAGAACCTCATGGAACTTTCTTCAAATTTGACCATATACTTTGACACAAAGCAAGTCCCAGCAGATACAAGAAAACTGAAGTAATCTCCTGAATCTTATCAGAGTACCATGGAATAAGATGAACTTCACAATAACAGAAACAACAGAAAGCCTATAATCCCATAGAAAGATAACATTTCTCTACTCAGTGACTATTGGCTCAAGGGAGAAATAAACAAAGAAATCACAGACTTTCTAGAGTGCAGTGAAAATGAATACACAACATACACAATCTTATGGGACACAATGAAAGCACTGCTAAATGGAAAGCTCATTGCGTGAATTGACTGCATAAAGATATCAGCAATGCATTTGTTTTTAATATGTGACTAGTATTCCATTTTGTAGATAGTTCACATTTTCTTTACCTATTCTTCAGTTGAGGGGCATTTATTTTTTTTATTTTTTATTCGATATAATTTTTTATTTACATTTCAAATGATTTCCCATTTTCTAGCCCCCCACTCCCCAAAAGTCCCGTAAGACCCCTTCTCTTCCCCTGTCCTCCCACCCACCCCTTCCCAGTTCCCCATTCTGGTTTTGCCGAATACTGCTTCACTGAGTCTATCCAGAACAAGGGGCCACTCCACCTTTCTTCTTGTACCTCATTTGATGTGTGGATTATGTTTTGGGTATTCCAGTTTTCTAGGTTAATATCCACTTATTAGTGAGTGCATACTATGACTCACCTTTTGAGTCTGGGTTACCTCACTTAGCATGATGTTCTCTAGCTCCATCCATTTGCCTAAGAATTTCATGAATTCATTGTTTCTAATGGCTGAATAGTACTCCATTGTGTAGATATACCACATTTTTTGCATCCACTCTTCTGTTGAGGGATACCTGGGTTCTTTCCAGCATCTGGCAATTATAAATAGGGCTACTATGAACATAGTAGAGCATGTATCCTTATTACATGGTGGGGAATCTTCTAGGTATATGCCCAGGAGTGGTATAGCAGGATCTTCTGGAAGTGAGGTGCCCAGTTTTCTGAGGAACTGCCAGACTGATTTCCAGAGCGGTTGTACCAATTTGCAACCCCACCAGCAGTGGAGGAGTGTTCCTCTTTCTCCACACCCTCTCCAACACCTGCTGTCTCCTGAATTTTTAGTCCTAGCCATTCTGACTGGTGTAAGATGAAATCTCAGGGTTGTTTTGATTTGCATTTCCCTAATGACTAATGAAGTTGAGCATTTTTTAAGATGCTTCTCCGCCATCTGAAGTTCTTCAGGTGAGAATTCTTTGTTTAACTCTGTACCTTGAGGGGCATTTATGTTGTTCTAGTTTCTGTTTATTATGAATAAAGCTGCTTTGAACATAGTTGAGCAAGTGTACTTGTAACATAGTGGGCCATCTTTTGGGAAGAACAATTTCCACTCTTCTGAAAAACTGCCAAAATGATTTCCAAAGTGGTTGTACAAGCTTTCACTTCCACCAACACTGGAGGAGTGTTACTCTTGCTACACATTTTCGCCAATATCTGTTATCACTTGAGTTTTTGGTTTAAGCTATTTTGACAGGTGGAAGATGTAATCTCAGGATCTTTTAATTTGCATTTCTCTGATTTCTAAGGATGATGAATATTTCTTAAAATGCTTCATAGGCATTCGAGATTCCTCTGTTGAAAATTCTGTTTAGCTCTGTACCACATTTTTCAATTAACATATTTGGTGTCTAATTTCTTGAGTTTCCCAATCTGATGGTAACCTTTATCTTATAGAAGCTTTTCAGGTTCATGAGGTACCATTTATCAATTATTGATCTTAGAGCCTGAGGAATTAGTGTTCTGTTCAGGAAAGTGTCTCCTGTTCTGATAAATTTAAGGCTATTTCCCACTTTCTCTTCTACTACATTTAGTGTATTAGGTTTTATGTTGATTCTCTTGATCCATTTTGACTTGAGTTTTGTCCAGCTTGATAAATATGGATCTATTTGTATTTTTCACATGCAAACATCCTGTTAAACAACTTGAATTTTGCAGGCAAATAGATGGAACTTGAGAATATCTTCCTGAGTGAGATAATTTAAAGTCAGAAAGATGCTTATGGTATATATTCACTTATAAATGGACATTAGGCATATGTTGTAGGATTAAGGATGTTAAAAGTCACAGACCAAAAGAAACTGGGAAATGAAGTGTTCCCAAGTGAGAATACATGAAATTCACTCAGAAGGGTAATCTAAATAGTCATCAGTGTTGGATATATAGAGGGGATTGGGTAGGAGGGGGCTTAACGGTGGAATGAGGATGATGATCAGGTGTGGGGAGAGAGGGCAGGGGAGTGGGCTGGGCTGGGAGAGAGATTGGAAATTGGCAAGGGGCATCTCTTTTGATAGATACAGCTCTTATATGGGGGAGGATACAGGGAGTCTATGGAGGTGATTTTAGCTGAGGTTCCTATCAGAGGGAGAAATAGAGACTAAGTTGGCCATCTCCTGTTGTCAGGAAGGACTTCCAGATTTGGGAGCAGGACATCAGTTCATCCATAAAACCTTCAACACAAAATGTGTCTTACTTTCAAGATGTGCATAGATAAAGATGGAACAGTGATGGAGGAAAAATCCAACTGATAACTGCTGCAACTTGAGACCCATCCCATATGAGAGAGCCAAACCCTGCTACTATTAGTGATATTATGCTATGCTTTAAGACAGGAACATAGTATAGTTCCCTTCTGAGAAGCTTCATTCAGCAGCAGATGATGTCAGATACAGAGACTCACAGCCAAATATCAGGTGGAGCTCAAGAGTTGAGGATAGATATGAATAAGTTGGAAGGGTCAGTAAAAGCACAAGAAGACCTACAGAGTCAGGGGTTTACATAGCCTGGATCACCAGCCATGGAGCATGTAGGAGCTAGTCCTAGACACCCTAGATCATGTGCCTCTTGTTCTTCATGTTGGTGCCCTAACAAGTGGAGCAGGGGCTGTCTCTGTATCTGTCTCTGTTCCTTGCCATTGCCTCCACTTTTCTCTACCTGAACTGCCTAGTTGGGCTTCAGTGGGAAAGGATTCCCTAGTCTTACTGTGACTAGATACCTCTCAGTAAGATAGTACCCAAAGCATGCCTCCTTTTCTCTGAGGAGAAGGGGAAGGGGCAATGGAGGAAAGGATTTGTCAAGGTCAGAATGGGAGGAGAGAAGGGAGCTGGTGCTGGAATCAGGATCTAAGTGAATAAAAAATGCTAATTTATTGGAAAAAGAAATTAGTGGGATATCACACTAGTGACATGATAGCATGCATATAAGCTCTAGAACAAAAAAAGGAAACACACTCAAGAGGAGAGGATGGCATAAAATATTAAAATCTTGTGTAAAATCAGTAAATTGGAAACAAATAGACAAATACAAAGAATCAAAAAGTCCAAGAGCTGATTCCTTGAGAAAAATTGAAAATAAAGACAAATTCTTAGCTAAACTAACTAAAAGGCAAATTAACTAAAACAAATTAACAAAATAAGAAATGAAAACTTACATAACAACCAATGCAGAGAAAATTCAAAAAATAATTATGTTTTACTTCAAAAATGTCTAACATACAAAATTGGAAGACATCAATGAGCTCATTAAGCAAATGGATGGAACTAGAAAATATCATGAGTGAGATAACCCAATCACAAAATAACACACATAGTATGCACTCATTGATAAGTGGATATTAGCCCAGAAGCTTGGTATACCCAAGATATAATTCACAGACCAAATGAAGCTCAAGAAGAAGGAAGAACAAAGTATGGATACTCTAGTCTTTCTTAGAAGGGGAATAAAATATCCACAGGAGATACAGAGACAAGGTGTGGAGCAGAGTCTGAGGGAAAGACCATCTAGAGACAGGCCCACCTTGGGTTCCGTCCCATATAAAGTTACAAAACCCAGACATTATTGTGTAAGCTCACAAGTGTTTGCTGACTGGAGCCTAATAAAGTTGTCACCTGGGAGGCTCTGCTAGTACATGACAAATACAGAGGGGCCCACTCTCAGTCAGCCATTGAACTGAGCACAGGGTCCCCGATGGAGGATCTAGAGAAAGGACCCAAGTAATTGAAGGGGTTTACAGCTCCACAGGAGGAACAAAAATATGAGCCACCCAGTACTTCCAGAGCTCCCAGATACAAAACCATCAACCAAATAGTACACATGGAGTTACTATGGCTCCAGATGCATAGGCAGCAGAGAATGGCCTTGATGGACATCAAATGGAGAAGAGGCCCTTAGTCCTGGGAAGGCTCAATGCTGCAGTGTGGGGAAATACCAGGACAGGAAGTGGAAGTGGGTTGATTGGGGAGCAGAGGGAGGGGAAATGGGTTATGGTATATTTGGGCAGGTGCAGGAAAGGGAACAATATCTGAAATGTAAATAAAGAATATATCTAATAAAAAACTAAATAAAAACCAAACCAAACAAAACAAAAAATGTAATTTAGAAAATTGGAAAATGTAAATGATTTTCATGATTTTCATGATAGATACCACTTACTAAGAGCACTTTCATGATAGATACCACTTATATTAAGAGAAGGCAAACATTTTAAATAGGCCTATAATTCCTAAAAGTATAGAAGCAGTCGTTAAAAAAAATCTCTGAACCAAAAAGTCCTGTGACCAGATGGTTTTTGTGCAGAATTTAGGCAGATTTTCAAAGAAGAGCTAATACCGATATTACTCAAATTGCTCTACAAGCTAAAAATAGAAGGAACACTGCTATGTTCATTTTAAGAAGCCACAGTTATTCTGATACCTAAACTGCACAAAGTCAACTAAGAAAGAGAATCACAGACCAATCTCCCTCATTAACATTGGTGCAAAAATACTCAATAAAATATTTGCAAATCAATTCCAAGAACACATCAAAAACATCACCTATCATAATCAAATAGTTAATACCAGAGATGGAGGAAGTTACAACATTTGAAAATCCATATATATATATATATATATATATATATATATATATATATATATATATATATATATATATTCCATCGTATAAACACATTGGAATGAGAAACACCACAGGATAATCTCATTAGATGCTGAAAAGAACCTTTGACAAAAATTCATCACTCTTTATGATTTAAGTCTTGAAGTTATGTGGGATACAAGGCTCATATCTAAGCACAATAAAGTTTATATACAGCAAGACCTAAGCTCTCAGCACATAGGTAAGAATTGTACAGCTTGGTCTTCATGTGGGACTACTAACAGCAGAAGCAGTAGCTGTATCTGACTCTGTTGCCCAGATTTTATGAATCCCTTTTCCCTAACTGGGCTGCCTTGCCTAGCCACAATAGGAGAAGATGGACCTACTGCAACTTTGACAGGCCAAGGTAGGTTGATAACCATAGGAGGCCTTCCTTTTACTTAGCCTATTTAGAGGAAAAAGAGAAGTTGGAACTATGAGGTGATAGGAAGTGTCTGTGAGGTGAGGAGGATAGGGAAACTAAGAGGAGGTTGTAAAGTAAATGAAATAATTAGTTAAAATTAAAACAACAACAACAGCAACAGCAACTTCCACTGCAAATATATGAAAATTTCTTGATTCTACACCGACCCCCAGTATTGCAGTTAGAGGGACATGCTACCATTTTTTACCAGTTTACACTGGCCTTGGTTATTCAATCTCAGGTTTTCAAGCCACCCACTGAACATTCTCCTTAGCCTCCTTTAAATTTCTTGATTCTGTTTTTGTCTTATTGAGCTTTTGCCTGTATATATTATGGTTTCTGGCTTTCTGTTTTTATGTGTTTTGTGCGTGTATTTTTCTTTTCCTTCCCTCCTTTTCTCCCTCCCTCCCTCCCTTCTTCCCTCCCTCCCTCTCTCCTTTCCTTCCTTCCCTCCTTCCTTCTTTCCTTTCTTTCTTCCTTCCTTCCCATTTTGTTTTGTTTTTGATTCACTATTAGCATTCTAAAGAGAGAGAAAGTGTATAGGGTTGGGGAGGTGGGTAGGCTGGAAAGATCTTGGAGGAGTGGGGATGACAACTAAAATCAGAATAAAGTGTATACAAAGAAAATTTTCAACAAAAAGTTCTTGAGACTCTTTCTTAATATAATACAATCATGATAGTTGTTTGATCCAATATTATGGGCATTTGTTACTCCCAAAATCTCAATACTTGTCATTTATATATCTTATACTATATACCTAAAATCTATTTAGCAATAATTATGCATTGATAACTAAGAAATTCCATCTTTCATGAGGAATGATATTTCTACTTTACTTCAGAAGAACAGATAGTGATGAGTCATAGATGTAAGTCAGGATGTAAGTAGTTTAGTCCCACATAATTTGAACTTGTTCTAAATGAGGCTCAGTGTTTATCTTTCAGTCTACATCTGTGTGTTTGTACTAAAGAATATTGGCCATCAGCATAATATGGCTAGGTAGCCCCTAAAGATAGGAAAACATCACCAGTGTGTATATCTTCCTTTGGGAATTCTATCAGCATGACAATATCACCTTAAAATATCATTGTAGATACTACTGTATAAGATTTTGTGACACCTAAGACATTTGGTGTGAGTATACACTGTATATTAAACATATTCCACCCATTTCCCCTTAAGTGCCCACCCTTGTTTGTCTTCTTTTACCTTTATACAGTTTCACTACTGGTTTCATATCATGTACTTGATTGTACAAAATTTAAGGGCAACAAATGCAAGGAATTACAAATGTTTGTAATTGCTAGTAAAACTGAATATGCGTTATTTTTATTGAAAAAATTATATTTTCTAAGACTGGCATAATTTGCTTAATATGATTTTTACTTGTGCTTATTCTCTTGTAAATAACATAATTTTGTTATGTTACAGCTGAAAAATTAATCATATACACACCAGGTTTCTTTTATCTGTTTCTCTGTTGGATACTGGGGCTGCCTCCATAACTTACCTATTGTGAATAATACTTAATCAAAACTGATAAGTATCTCTGTGATACCATGATTTGGCATGCTTTGGGCAAATATCTGTTAGTGCTATAGTTGAATTATATGATAAATCTATTGTTAGTTGTTTGAGGAACCTCTATACTTATTTTCATATCGGCTAAAGTAGTTTCCCACATAAGTAGAAAATAAGAGTTTTGATGGATACGATTTTTAAAGACATCAGTGCTCAGGCTGATATATTTGAAAGTATGTCTTAGACCAAGTTCTAAAGTTCACATACCCATTTTTCTGCCTCTTAAAGTTTCTTGTGACTGTCAAAATCTATGTCATGAACTTTGAATATATGAGTGTTTTAATGCCTTCAATAATAAGACTAAAATTCTTGCTTCTATTCTTCTGGGGATAATTTTAGGAGATGAAAGTATAGAAAAGAAGTACCTAATGCTTTGAAATCACATTAATTATGACCAATGTTTTTAAGTCAATAAAGGGTCTATTTAATGTTGACATGTAGTTTTTGAAAATCTTTTGTGTTAACCACAGTGTAAGCTATGGGAAAATGAAAATGAAATAGAAATAATTATTGTCTTCAATTTATTTAAGAATACTCATATATAAGGGAAAAGTGAAAATTTTCATCACATAAATAGAAAATAATATTTTAGGTTGCAGGGTATTTTATTTGAATTTTATGAACTTTAATTTTACCCTATTATTTATAAAATATAAATATTTTACCAATACATAATTGAATTTCCCATTTTCTATTGCTATTCAAAGCAATTGTGCTTACTAGGAATTGTCACTTATAAATACATCAAGTCTCAGGGATACTACCAGCTTTCCAAACATTTTAGAAACAATAAACTAAGATAAATAAATTCAAATTTAAATCATTTCTTGGTCTGATGGAATAAAGTTTTTTATTTTTCCAACCATTGCAAAAAGGTTTTTGCTTAGTTGTTATCTTTTAAAAGAGTATAAAATAGAATTTATCAGCATTTCCATTTGCAGGTTGTGAACTAGGCAGTAGTACATGTAATGTGTCTTCAAAGTTATATGTAAAACATGAAAATATAATTTTTTAGATCAATAGAATTTCATTTTCTTTAGGTTTTGAGATTATAATGTAATTACCTTTATTAGTCTTGAATTCTAGAAGTAAGAATGATGGCACATACATCTAAAGCATGTATTATAATATTATCCAGTCTTCTGAGTAGAATAAAATAGAGATCTGAATTTATGTTATGATCCAGTGTGATATTTTTTGAATGAAGGAGGATATGGACAGTTTCAAGGCTATCATGCAGGTCAGGGCATACATGCCTTTAATTGCTATGTTATTGTTTCCTTGTGTTCTTTGCCTGTGATGTATGGCTATCCTTCTTTTTGTGGAAATATAAAGAATCCCAAAAGGGGAAAACATGAATCTCCTGAATTTACAAGATATGAAACACTTATGAGCTTATTATTGGGAATAACTAAGCAAGACACTTCTGAAAAACAAAGGTTCCATATCAATAATTAGGTAGGCCACTTCAAACATGTATTACCACCTTTTTGGCTCAATTCTCTTGTGCACAACTAATATAAAAGCTGTACTTTTCATTTTCTAGAAAACAAACTGGAAATTGACAAAGTGGAGGTGATTAGTTAAACAAAGATAAATATGCTATAGGGAATGTACAGGCCAGAGTGCAGAGCTCAAAAACATTTAGGAATAGTTGAGGATGCTACTACTGCTCTCTTTTACTTGCTATTCTTCCTCATCTTTATAATAACAGAATTTCTTATGAAACAATTTTGAGGGACTCATAGGATGATGATGGGAAATAAACATGACACTCTGGTTATTCATCATCCTCATTTTTCTCTCACATTCATAATATTTTAGGATGACACTAAAGTCTTTCCTTTCAGCTTTGCTGTCTGAGATGTATTTGACAAACACAATTCATGGGGAATGAAATAAAATTCAATTATTTATCAGCCCACCTTAATACAACACAGAAAATAAATTAACAAATAATCATAGCAGAAAATTTATAGGACAGTTTATTCTTATCAAGCTTTCTTTTTTGACAGGATATCAATATTTTCAAGTGCTCTTTCTCTATAATCTATGCCTTTCAGTACTTACTTATTTAAGCTTATTCTTTGCTGGGTCATGACCAAGATCCAAAGTAACTCCTTTGTCTTCTTCCATGTAATGTTATGGTTCCTTTAATAGGTTCCATCTAAATAAAAAATGAAATAATGCCCTGCTGCATTCAGCCACCCGTGGAGAATACACTTCAATGCCCCCAACTGTATTGGAACCTTGACATATTGAAAGATTGGTGGCTTCGAGTAATTATTGACTCTTTTATGACCTTGGAGATAGAATGCCCAGAGCTCATAATTACACAAATTGGTTTACAATATTACACTCTCTCAGAGGTTTTTAATATTAGAAGTTTTTAAAAAGGTAGAAAATACCACTTAACTAAAAGTTTATGGCTCTTTCTTTTCTCAGGAAAAACTCTAGTTATTATTGAGTATATTTCTATATTCTATTCATTCTTTAAAAATACCTGTATGTTGCATTCCATTAATTTGAGTGAGATCAAATCATTCAACAAGCGATATATGGCAAGGTTTATAGGGAGGAAATTAGAAATGATGTAATTATAATCTTCAAAAATAAAAGAATCATCTAAAAATTCTGAATATTTAAAATACTTTAAATTACTAGTTAGTATTCAAAGGAAATAAATTTGAGTATAATATTTTCATAAAAAATTGCTTTTACATGTCACTCTTTGCTAGTACCCCTTATATCTATTTCTCCAACCTGCTGGAGCCCAAATTGTCATTTATCAGTACATTCAATATAGTTCTTTGAGAACTTCATAAACATAATAATATCCAATGAAACTTGACCATATATGTGTGTGTGTGTGTGTGTATCATATATATACACACAGAGAGACATATATAAATATCAATTTCAAACTGACTGGGAAACTTCCTCACTACTGGATAGCTTTGATAGTACTAGTGAGGTATATACTTCATCAGTTTGAAATTGATTTCTCTATATTCTGTATTTAATTTGTGTTGTCTTCAGAAATAGGGTTTTAGCATGGTCCATTTTTAGTTTCAACACACACACACAAACACATAAACACACAGTTTCAATGTGTAAGGGAAAACAGGCAATATTTGTATTTCTGAGTTTGAATTATTTTCCAGAACATATGATATCACACTCACCCATTTTCCTCCAAGTATTATATATAATTTGTAGGAGCAGATATTTCATGTGCATATCATACTTTCTTCACCTGCCCTCTGTTGATAGACTGTTAGAATGGTTCTATTTCTTGTCTCTCTACTGCAATAAATGTGGGTATTGACCTGTCTCTCAGAGTTCAGAGTATTTTGAGTATTTAACCAATAGTTGTGCAAACCAAATCCAAACTCAGTCAATGACAAGAGATAATAAAAATTAGAGTCGAATTAATGAAAGAGAAACAAGGAAAACAATATAAGGAATAAACAAATCTAAGGGCTGGTTATTTGAGATGGTAATAAAAAGTTGGTATACTTTGGCTCATCAAATCAAAAGAAAGAGAGGAGTCAAACTGTCAGTATCAGAAACAGACAGGACATCACAATAACTGACACCTAAGAAATTCATATTATTATACAAGTTTATTTCAATAACGTCTACTGTAGTAAGCTGGAAAACTTAAAAGAAATGGATGAGTTTCTATATTCAGCTGAACCACAAAAATAGAACTAAGAGGAATCCAAACATCCAAACATACCCATAAAAAGTGAGGGGATTAAAGTAGTAATAGAAAGTTAAGCATGTATTAAAATATTGAGGAAAACAAAACAAATTTATTCTGTTACTCGATTTTTGTTTTTTGAGAAATAACTTAAAGTTGCATAGGTAGGGAAGGGGAGAGACTCTAGAAGTACATGAGGAAAAAGAAGCATAATCAAAATATATTTAAATTAAAAATCATTTAAAATAATAAAAATATTTAAAAAAATAGAACCAGAAGGAGCACTTCCAAGCTCCTATGAAGTTGGTATAAGCACAACTCAAAGACAAGGTAAAGACACAACAATAATAAAGAAAACTATAGGCCAGCATCCCCAATAAACACAGGCTTAAATATTTTCAATAAAAAGATTACAACATTGCATGCAAAAGATTATTCAACACATTCAAGCTGGCTTCATCCCCTGAAATACAGGAATTGTTCAACATATGCAAGCCAATAAATGTAAATGTAATACAATGCACAAATGGACTTGAAGACAAAAATCTCATGCTTGACTCAATAGATTCAATAGGATAAGCCTTTGACAAAATCCAATCTGCATTCATGATGACAGTTTTGGAGAACTTAGGGTTAGAAGGAACATACTTCAGCATAACAAAAGCTGTAGAAAATACCCACAGAAAACACAGCATTTTTTTTGATCCAACTTTTTTTTTATTCGATATAATTTATTTACATTTCAAATGATTTCCCGTTTTCTAGCCCCCCCCTCCCCAAAAGTCCCATAAGCCCCCTTCTCTTCCCCTGTCCTCCCTCCCACCCCTTCCCAGTTCTCCGTTCTGGTTTTGCCGAATACTGTTTCACTGAGACTTTCCAGAACCAGGGACCACTTCTCCTTTCTTCTTGTATCTCATTTGATGTGTGGATTATGTTTTGGGTATTCCAGTTTTCTGGGTTAATAACCACTTATTAGTGAGTGCATACCATGATTCACCTTTTGAGTCTGGGTTACCTCACTTAGTATGATGTTCTCTAGCTCCATCCATTTGCCTAAGAATTTCATGAATTCATTGTTTCTAATGGCTGAATAGTACTCCATTGTGTAGATATACCACATTTTTTGCATCCACTCTTCTGTTGAGGGATACCTGGGTTCTTTCCAGCATCTGGCAATTATAAATAGGACTGCTATGAACATAGTAGAACATGTATCCTTATTACATGGTGGGGAATCCTCTGGGTATATGCCCAGGAGTGGTATAGCAGGATCTTCTGGAAGTGAGGTGCCCAGTTTTCGGAGGAACCGCCAGACTGATTTCCAGAGTGGTTGTACCAATTTGCAACCCCACCAGCAGTGGAGGAGTGTTCCTCTTTCTCCACACCCTCTCCAGCACCTGCTGTCTCCTGAATTTTTAATCTTAGCCATTCTGACTGGTGTAAGATGAAATCTTAGGGTTGTTTTCATTTGCATTTCCTTAATGACTAATGAAGTTGAGCATTTTTTAAGATGCTTCTCCGCCATCCGAAGTTCTTCAGGTGAGAATTCTTTGTTTAACTCTGTACCCCATTTTTTAATAGGGTTGTTTGGTTTTCTGGAGTCTAACTTCTTGAGTTCTTTATATATATTGGATATTAGCCCTCTATCTGATGTAGGATTGGTGAAGATCTTTTCCCAATTTGTTGGTTGCCGATCTGTCCTCTTGATGGTGTCCTTTGCCTTACAGAAACTCTGTAACCTTATGAGGTCCCATTTGTCAATTCTTGCTCTTAGAGCATACGCTATTGGTGTTCTGTTCAGAAACTTTCTCCCTGTACCGATGTCCTCAAGGGTCTTCCCCAGTTTCTTTTCTATTAGCTTCAGAGTGTCTGGCTTTATGTGGAGGTCTTTGATCCATTTGGAATTCAGCTTAGTACAAGGAGACAAGGATGAATCAATTCGCATTCTTCTGCATGCTGACCTCCAGTTGAACCAGCACCATTTGTTGAAAAGGCTATCTTTTTTCCATTGGATGTTTTTAGCCTCTTTGTCGAAGATCAAGTGGCCATAGGTGTGTGGGTTCATTTCTGGATCTTCAATCCTGTTCCATTGATCCTCCTGCCTGTCACTGTACCAATACCATGCAGTTTTTAACACTATTGCTCTGTAGTATTGCTTGAGGTCAGGGATACTGATTCTCCCAGATTTTCTTTTGTTGCTGACAATAGTTTTAGCTATCCTGGGTTTTTTGTTGTTCCAGATGAATTTGATAATTGCTCTTTCTAACTCTGTGAAGAATTGAGTTGGGATTTTGATGGGTATTGCATTGAATCTGTATATTGCTTTTGGCAAAATGGCCATTTTAACTATATTGATTCTACCGATCCATGAGCATGGGAGGTTTTCCCATTTTTTGAGGTCTTCTTCCATTTCCTTCTTCAGACTCTTGAAGTTCTTGTCATACAGATCTTTCACATGTTTGGTAAGAGTCACCCCAAGATACTTTATACTGTTTGAGGCTATTGTGAAGGGGGTCATTTCCCTAATTTCTTTCTCAGCCTGCTTATCCTTTGAGTATAGGAAGGCCACTGATTTGCTTGAGTTGATTTTATAACCTGCCACTTTGCTGAAGTTGTTTATCAGCTGTAGGAGCTCTCTAGTGGAGTTTTTTGGGTCACTTAGGTAGACTATCATGTCGTCTGCAAATAATGATAGTTTGACTTCCTCCTTTCCAATTTGTATCCCTTTGACCTCCTTATGTTGTCGAATTGCCCGAGCTAGTACCTCAAGTACAATATTGAAAAGATAAGGAGAAAGGGGGCAGCCTTGTCTGGTCCCTGATTTCAGTGGGATTGCTTCAAGTTTCTCTCCATTTAGTTTGATGCTGGCTACCGGTTTGCTGTATATTGCTTTTACTATGTTTAGGTATGGGCCTTGAATTCCTGTTCTCTCCAAGACTTTAAGCATGAAAGGATGCTGAATTTTGTCAAATGCTTTTTCAGCATCCAATGAAATGACCATGTGGTTTTTTTCTTTGAGTTTGTTTATGTAGTGGATTGTATTGATGGATTTCCGTATATTGAACCAACCCTGCATTCCCGGGATAAAGCCTACTTGATCATGGTGGATGATCGTTTTGATGTGTTCTTGGAT
This sequence comes from Apodemus sylvaticus, assembly GCF_947179515.1. Taxonomy (NCBI): domain Eukaryota; kingdom Metazoa; phylum Chordata; class Mammalia; order Rodentia; family Muridae; genus Apodemus; species Apodemus sylvaticus. The sequence continues at coordinate 114,566,636 of NC_067478.1, read as the reverse complement.
TCGGTTGGCAAGAATTTTATTGAGTATTTTTGCATCGATGTTCATAAGGGAAATTGGTCTGAAGTTCTCTTTCTTTGTTGGATCTTTGTGTGGCTTTGGTATCAGTGTAATTGTGGCTTCGTAGAAGGAATTGGGTAGTGTTCCTTCTGTTTCTATTTTGTGGAATAGTTTGAAGAGTATTGGTGTTAACTCTTCTTTGAAGGTCTGGTAGAATTCTGCACTGAAACCATCTGGTCCTGTGCTTTTTTTGGTTGGAAGACTTTCTATGACTCCTTCTATTTCTTTAGGCTTTATGGGACTGTTTAGATGGTCTAGTTGGTCCTGATTTAATTTTGGTATTTGGTATCTGTCAAGGAAATTGTCCATTTCCTCCAGATTCTCCAGTTGTGTTGAGTACAGGCTCTTGTAGTAGGATCTGATGATTTTTTGGATTTCCTCAGTTTCCGTTGTTATATCTCCCTTTTCATTTCTAAGTTTGTTAATTTGGATACTTTCTCTGTGCCCTTTGGTCAGTCTGGCTAAGGGTTTATCTATCTTGTTGATTTTCTCAAAGAACCAGCTCCTGGTTTTGTTGATTTTTTTGTATGGTTCTCTTTGTTTCTACTTGATTGATTTCGGCCCTGAGTTTGATGATTTCCTGCCTTCTACTCCTCCTGGGCGAAATAGCTTCTTTTTGTTCTAGGGCTTTCAGGTGTGTCATTAAGCTGGTGATGTATGCTCTCTCCATTTTCTTTTTGGAGGCACTCAGGGCTATGAGTTTTCCTCTTAGCACTGCTTTCGTTGTGTCCCATAGATTTGGGTATGTTGTGTTTTCATTTTCATTGTGTTCTAAAAAGTCTTTAATTTCTTTCTTTATTTCTTCCTTGACCAAGGTATCATTGAGTAGAGTATTGTTCAATTTCCACGTGTATGTGGGTTTTCTATTGTTTCTGTTGCTATTGAAGACCACTTTTATTCCATAGTGATCAGATAGGAGGCATGGGATCAGTTCGATCTTCTTATATTTGTTGAGGTCTGTCTTGTGATTTTAAATGAAAAAAAAAAGCTTGAAACAATCCAACTGAAGTCAGGAATAAGGAGGGATATTACAATCCCCACTCCTTTTCAACATTCAACATTCAGTGTTATCTAGAACAACATGGGAAGAGAAAGAAATTAGAATCAGGGAAAGAAAATATCAAATTATCTTTGTTTGCAGATGATATAATACTGAACATTAGAGATCCTAACAATTCTACTAGAAAACTTATTGAAACAATAACAAAATTCAACAATGTATACATATTAACTTATAAAAATCAATAGTTTTCTATATACTACTACAAAATACACAGTGAAGGAAACTATAGGAACACTATTATTCACAATATGTTAAAAGAAAAATAATATGTAGGATAATCCTAAACAAAAAAGTGATGGACCTGTACAATGTAAACTAAATTTTTCAAGAGACATAGAAAGACATCAAAAAATTGAAAGATAGCCACTTATTAATAAGAATATAGCATGCTTGCCCTTTTGGTTCTAAGTTACCTCACTCGGGATGATATTTTTCTAGTTCCAAGCATTTTCCTGCAAAATTCAGGATGTCCTCATTCTTAATAGCTGAGCAGTATTCTATTGCCTAAATGAACAATGTTTTCTGCATCCATTTTTTCTGTTGTGTGATATCTGGTTATTTCCAGTTTGTGCCTATCACAAATAAGGCTGCTATGAACATAGTGGAACACATGCCCCTGTGGCATGGTGTCTTCAGTAATAAGTGGATGTTAAAAAGTACAGAGTACCCAAGATACAGTTCACAGAACTCAAAAAGGTCAACAAGCTGAAGTGTCCAATTGAGGACATCTCAGACCCACTTGGGAGATAGAATAAAGCAATTACAAATGGGGAGGGAGGGAGAGATGGAGGGACCAGGGATGGACAGTGGGGAAAAAGTTGGGGGAGACTGGAACCTGATCTGGTATTGGGTGAGGGGAATGGACTGAGGCACTGAGAGCCAGAAGAAAGAATGGAAATAGGCAACCTTGGGAGATAGGATATTGGTGGGGGGACCTTCCAGAATGCACCAGAGAAGTGGGAGGTGAGAGACTCTCAGGTCTCAAAGCGGGGGACTGTACTGGCTGGTTTTGTGTGTCACCTTTAATCCTAGGTGACCTTGAACTCAGAGATCTCCCTAACTTAATCTTCTGGAATTCATAGCTAGTATGATTCAAGATCTCCATGCCAAGATACATGTCAGAAACTTGTATTTCTCAGCTTCCAGATTAGGTTCATAGGTGAGCCTTCCAATTCTGGATTGTAGTTCATTCCATATAGTCAAGTTGACAACCAGGAATAGCCACTACAGAAGGTTAGAGAAAAGGAAAAAAAAGAGAGAATTGCTAAGTCTAATCCTGTTTTCTTTTCTCTCTGTCCAAACTCATGAATATTTGTAGCTATTCCCTTAAATGGCAAAACATCCATTACTCATAAAACGAGCAAAATGGACAACCTCGATTTAAGGGATCTGGGATGAAGGTCTTCTTAAAACTGTTTCTTGCTGATTTGGAAAGGTAGGAAAGAGATGAGTGGTTTTCCCCAGGGAAAATATCACACCAATTGGTTGTTCAGTTCCAAATGGTCAGACATGAAAAAATGCATACAAGTAACATTGTACAGACTGAATAAGCTATATTTAAATATATGTTTATATATATGTTTGCATACAATAACAATTAGTGAAAAAAGAGGCCATAAATTTGAAGGAGAGTGGGGAGGGGTTTATGGACAGGCTTGGAGGGAATAGGGGAGAGAGAACATTTGTTGTTATGCTATTATATCACACAAAAATACAAATATTTTTGTATGCAATATAAATATTTTGTAAAAAAAATACAGTTATTTTAAAGTATTTTTAATTTAAGAAGGGAGTATTGGTCAGATTTCTCTACAGGAAGAGAACTGATACTGTAATACATCTTAAAATTTATTAGCATACTCAATGCAGTCTGGGTACTCCAACAATGGCTATTTTCACATTAGAGAGGCTCAGAAGAAGATAAATACTAATTTCATAAATGTTGCTGCCTTATCAGTTCCAGTGTGCCAATAAATTTTTAGCATTGTGGAAAATGCTGTAGAAATACTTCAAGAGCCAGAAGATCAGGGGACTTACTGTGAGCCTGTGTCTCTAAGTTATGTCAGAAGCCAAACCACTGAAATCTTTCTAACATCACTGCTCAAGCATGATCTAAACGAAATTGACATCAGTGGGCATGCCAACATGGACAGAGAAAACTTATTAGGCCTGAATCCTACTCAATGATCTACTGTCAACTGAGAATAGGTGGTGACAGGGATAGGTGGATTTCCCCAGGGACAATACCACACTAATTGATTGTCCAGTTACAAATAGACAGATGTGAAAACATGCATAGAAGTATGTAACATTATACAGACTGAACAGGTTATATTAAAGAATATTTGATTCTTTCAAGAATTATTTAACCTTGTATCCTTTTCTTTAACGGTTAGAGAACTGGCATGATCTTTAGTCTCAGTTCTGGTTCAGCATTAGATCGTAGAAAGCCCTCCCAGTCTTTCCTTCAAAATCCTGTTCAGGTAGCCATTTTCAGTTTAAGATATCTTTTCTTTTTTCTTTTTGTTTTTTGATCAAAATTTTAATTTAGATAATAGTGACATACATTTGGTTCCATACATTGGTACATTTAGAATATTTCTTTTTATTTTCTTTTTTGTCTCTTATTTATTTTTTACACTCCATATTTTATTCCCCCCAACCCTGGTTTACCCTCTGACTGTTCAACATCCCATACCTCCTCCCCACACCCTGTCTCCATGAGGACATCCCCACCCCCACCACCCACCCATATAGACTTCAAAACTCTATGAAGCTTCCCGTCTCTTGAGGGTTAGGTGCATCTTCTCTGACTGAACCCAGCCCTGGGAGCCCCTCTGTTGTATATGTGTTGGAAACCTCATATCAGGTGTATGCTGATCTTGTTGGTGGCCCAGGGTTTGAGATATATTGGGGGTCCAGGTTAATTAAGAATGCTGGTCCTCCTACAGGGTAGCCCTCCTTCTCAGCTTCTTCCAGCTTTTCCTTAATTCAATCACAGGGGTCAGCATCTTCTGTCCACTGGTTGGGTACAAATATCTGCATCTGAATCTTTCAGCGGCTTATTGGGTCTTCCAAAGCGTGGTTATAATAGACCCCTTTTTGTGAGTTCTCCATAGCCTCAGTAATAGTGTTAGATCTGAGGAACTCCCCTTGAGCTGGATCCCACTTTGGGCCTCTTGCTGGACCTTTTCCTCAAGCTCCTCTCCATTTATGCCACTGTAGTTCTTTCAGATAGGAACAATTATGGGTTAGAGTGTTGACTGTGGGAATGCAATCCCCTCACTCACTTCATGCCCTGTCTTCCTGCTGGAGGTGGGCTCTTTAAGTTCCCTCTCCCTACTGTTGGGCATTTCCTTTAAGATCCCTCCCTTTGAGTCCTGAGATGCTCTCATTAGCCAGGTCTCTGGTGCATTCTGGAAGGTCCCCCAACCTCCTACCTCCTGAGGTTGCCTGTTTCTATGCTTTCTGCTGGCCCTCAGGACTTCAGTCCTCCTCCCTCACCTAATACCAGATCAGATTCCCTTCTGCCCCACCTCCTGTACACTTTCCATCCCAGCTCCCTCCCTCCCTCCCACTTGTGATTGCTTTGTTCTCCCTCCCAAGTGCAACTAAGGAATTCACACTTGGACCCTTTTGCTTGTTGACCTTTTTTAAATTCTGTGTACTGAATCTTAGATATTATGCCCATTTTTGGCTAATATCTGCTTATTAGTGTGTGCATACCATGCATATCCTTTAGAGTCAGAATTACCACACTCAGAATATTTTCTAGTTCCATACATTTGCCTGCAAAACTCAGGTTGTCAACATTCTTAATAGCTGACTAGTATTCCATTGTATAAATGAACCACATTTTCGGTATCCATTCTTCCAACATGGGGCATCTGGGTTGTTTCTAGCTTCTGGGTATCACAAATAAGGCTGCTATGAACATAGTGGAACATATGCACCTGCGGCATGGTGGGAGATCTTTTGGGTATATTCCCAAGAGTGGTATTCCTGGGTCTTCAGGTAGATCTATTTCTAATTTTTCTGAGGAACCTCCAGGTTGATTTCCAGAGTGGTTATAGAAGTTTGAAACCCACCAGCAATGGAGGAATGTTCCTCTTTCTCCACATCCTCACGAACATGTGTTGATGTTATGATTTTAGCCATTCTGATTTGTGTAAAGTGGAATCTCAGGGTCTTTTGGATTTATATTTCTCTGATTGCCAAGGACTTTGAACATTTCTTTAGGTGCTTCTCAGCCATTTGGTATTCCTCTCTTGTGAATTCTCAGTTTAGTTCTATACTCCCTTTTTTGATTGGCTTGTTTGTTTGGTTTATTTTTGTGGTTAGATTCTTGAGATCTTTATATATTTCGGATATTAGCTCTCTATTGGATATGGGGTCAGTGAAGATTTTTTCCCCCAATATGTAGGTTGCTGATTTGTCTTATTGACTATGTCCTTTGCCTTACAGAAATTTTCCAGTTTCATGAGGTCCCATTTATCAGTTCTTGATATTATTAGACCATGAGACATTGGAGTTCTGTTTAAGAAATTTGCCCCTGTGCCAATGAGTTCAATGCTCTTTCCCACTTTCTCTTCTATCATATTCAGTGTATCTGGTTTTATGTTGAGGTCCTTGATTCACTTGGTCTTGAGCTTTGTGTAAAGTGACAAATATGGACCTATTTTCATTTTTCTACATACAGACATCCTGTTAGACCAGCACCATTTGTTGTAGATGCTTTCTTTTTTCCATTGTATATTTTTGGCTTCTTTGTCAAAGTTCAAGTGTCGCTATGTGTGTCGCTTTATTTCCGCTTCAGTTCTATGCCATTGGTCAACATGTATGCCTCTGAAACAATACCATGTTGTTTTTATCACTAATGCTCTGTAGTAAAGCTTGAGGTCAGGTATGGTGATTCCCTTAGACATTCTTCTACTGTTAAGGGTTGCTTTCATTACTCTGCATTTTTTTTGTTCTTCCAGATGAATTTGAGAATTGCTCTTTCCATGTCTTTGAAGAATTGCGTTGGGATTTTCATGGGTATTGCATTGAATCTGTAGATTGCCTTTGGTTGGATGTCCAATTTTACATTACTAATTCTGCCAATTCATGAGCATGGACAATCTCTCCATTTTCTGAGATCTTCATTTTGTTTCTTGAGAGACGTTATTGTCATCCACATCTTTTACTTGTTTGGTTAAAGTTATCCCAAGATATTTTCCATTATTTGTGGCTATTGTGAAAGGAGTTGTTTAGAATTTCTTTACCACTTCTCTCTCAACTTTTGGTTGTATCACTTGGTAATGGAGAGATTCAAGATTCCCTTTCACACACAATATCCACTCAGCTTTTAAAAAATAGAGCATTTTTATTTATGTAATAGTCAAGGTTATCATTGCAGGCCACCTTAATCCCTTTTATAATAACTCTTCATATTTATTTTTCTTTATAACCTCTCACCTTTCTAAGACATGCTGACAAAGATTATAGTGTCTGTTTTTTAATATTCTTAGGGATAAAAATGTTCTATATTATTTAAATGCATACTTTCCCAATTCTTTTTATTCTATCTCTATCACACACTAACATACCTTCCATCATACCTTGCTTCTCTTTACTTTGCTTCTATAATTCTACTTTTAGGGTATGTCCCTGTCTCTACTTATTATATAAGAAACTAACCACATGATATTTAATTGATATCACTAATACCACTGTGATTTCAGTTTTTCAGTTTTTCCACACTCATTCTTAGAAAAACAAATATTCTAGTACACCAATACAACTGCCATTTTATTACTCCCCTAAATCATTGATGCTTCAGGACTGACAAAAGTAGATGTTCAAGTCACTGGACACTGAATTTTAACAGGGTGTTTATTAATGGACAACAACTACATTTTCAGACTGCACACAAGCTGTAGTGGAGGTCTAGGAATGTACAGTATAATCTAAAAGAAGACCAATTTGATTAAATACTTTTAAAATTTAGTCCACTGAAAGTATAAAGATGACCTTAATTTTAAAACAATGATAACTCCTAAACCTCAACTAATGATCTAACTCTAGAGAATGGCCAACCTCTGATACAAAATGCAAGTAACACACACACACACACACACACACACACGTGCACACACACATGCACACGCACACGCGCACGCGCACGCGCACACGCACGCACACGCACACACACACACACACACACACACACACACACACACCACAAACTGTCTTTTTAAAATAATTACCAATACTGCCTCCTGGTCTGTATCACCTGAAAGTGTGAAAGATTGGTGTGCCTTTTCCCTGACTCCAAGGCCAGCCTATCTCCCAGGGAATCTGCCCTAACCAGGGGCACAGCAAAACAGGGACATGGGGACACAGGAAGCTCATTAAAACCAGGAACACAGGAAACCTGATCTAAGAGACAGCACTGTCTGCCCCCTAGGAAGCCTATTCTATGCCAGGTCACACAGCTCTACTTGCCTCCAAGAAACCAGCTCCAGTTGGAGACACTCAGGCCAGTCAACACCAGAGATAATCAGATGTCAAAAGGTGGGTGGAAGAACATAAGCAATGGAAGCCAATATAATTTGGCACTATCAGAACCCCATTGTCCTACCACAGCAAGCCCTGAATATCCTAACATACATGGAGAACATGTTTCTGGCCTTAAATCCCATCTCCTCAAGAGGATAGAGATCTTTAAGGAAGATATAAATATCTCCTTTTAAAAAACTGCAGGAAAACACATTCAAACAGGTAGAATCCCTTAAAGAGGAAACAAATAAATTCCTTAAAGAAATTTAGGAAAATACAATCAAACAGGTGAAAAAAATGAGGAAAATGGTTTAAATAACTTGGACCAGAAAAGAATTTCCTCCTGTTACATAATAATCAAAACACCAAATTCACAGAACAAGGAACATTAAAACAGTAAGGGAAAAAGGTCAAGTAACATATAAAGTTGGACCTATCAGAATTACACCAGACTCCTCAAGAGTGACGCTAAAACACAGAAAATCTTGGACAAATGTTATGCAGATGCAAATAGACCACAAACGCCAGGTCTGGCTACTATACCCAGCAAAACTCTCAAATGCCATAGATGGAGAAACCAAGATATTTCATGACAAACCAAATTTTATGAATGTTTCTACTAATCTAGCCCTATACTAGAAGGAAAATCCCAACAAAAGGAGGATAACTACACCCAAGAGAACACACGTAATTAATCATCCCACAACAAACCCAAATGAAGAGAATTAGACACACATTATACCAACTCCAGAAACAAAAGAAAAAGGAACTATCATTTATCTTTAGTATCTTTCAACATCAATAGACGCAATTCTCCAATAAAAACACATAGACTAACAGACTGGATACATAAACAGGATCCATAATTTTGCTCCATACAAGATACACTCGTCAGCACAAAGGACAGAGACTACCTCAGAGTAAAGGGGTGAAAAAAGTTATTCATGCAAGTAGTTACAAAAACCAAGCTGGAGTAGCCATTCTAATATCAGATAAAATAGACATTCAACCAAAAGGCATGGGGAAGGTGATCATAATGTTTATACTCATCTAAGGAATAATCCACCAGGATAAAGTCTCAGTTCTGAACATCTATGTCCTGAATTCAAGTGCACACATATTTGTAAAAGAAACTTTACTAAAGCACAAAGCAAACATTGACCTTCACACCATAATAGTGGGAAACTTCAACATCCCACTCTCACTAATAGACAGGTCATTGAATCAGACACTAAATCGAGACAGAGTGAAACTAACAGAAGTTATGAACCAAATAGATTTAACAGATATCTAAAGAACATTTCACTCCCAAACAAAGGAATATATTGTCTTCTCAGCACCTGAAGGAACTTTCTCCAAAATTGACCATATAATCAGACACAAACCAGGCCTCAATAGATACAAGAGGATTTAAATAACCCCATGCATTGTATCAGATTACCATGGACCAAGGCTAGACTATAAAAATAATGATAATGATGATGATGATGATAATAATAATAATAATAACAATAATAATAAACAGAAAGCCCACATACTCATGGAAACTGTACAATTCTACTCAATGTTATCTTGGACAGGGAAGAAATAAAGAAATTAAAGACTTTCTAGAATTCAATGAAAATGAAGGCATGGCATTCTTAGACTTATGGGACACAATGAAAGCAGTATTAAAAGGAAAATTCATAGCACTAGGTGCCTTCATAAAGAAATTGTGGCAATCCTATACTTAACAGCACATCTGAAAACTTTAGAATAAAAAGAAGTAAACGTACCCAAGAGGAGTAGACCACAGGAAATAGCCAAATTCAGGACTGAAATCAACCAATTACAAACAAAGAGAACAGTACAAAGAATCAACGAAACAAAGCACTGGTTCTTTGAGAAAGTAAAGAAGGTAGATATACTATATAGCCAAATCAACTAAAGCACATAGAGACAGCATCCAAATCATCAAAATCAGAAAAGGCAGACATAATAACAGACTCTGAGGAAGTTAAGAAACATCAGATCTTATGACAAAAGCCTATACTTAACAAAACTAGGATAGCCAGATGAAATGGATGATTTTCTAGAAAGATACCATGTACCAAAGTTAAATAAAAATCAGCTAAACTATCTGAACAATCCTATAACCCCTTAGAAAATGTAAGCATTCATTAAAAACCTCCCAACCAAAAAAGCCCAGGGCCACATTGCTTTGGTACAAAATTATGCCAGACCTTCAAAGAAGAAATAATAACAATATTTCTCAAATTTGCTACAAAATGATCTCAGAAGGTAACACTACCTAATTCATTCTATTAAGCCACATTTACTCTGATACCTAAACTACACAAAGACCCAACAAAGGAGAGTTTCAGAACAATTTTGCTTATGAATATCAACGGAAAAAATCAATAAATTTCTCAGAAACTGAATCAAAGAACACATCAAACATCATTCATCATGACCAAGTAGCCTTCATCTCATGTATACAAGGATTGTTCAGTATATAAAGATCCATTGATATGATCCACTATATACTCAAACTCAAAGAAAAAAATTACTTGGTCATCTCATTAGATGCTGCAATAGCCATTTGCAAAATACAACACCCCTTTGCATTAAAAGTTTTGGAGAGATCGGAAATTAATGGCAGATCCTAAACACAATAAAGGCAATATTCTGGAAGTTAATAGCCAGCAACTAATTAAATGGAGAGGAATTTGAAACAATCTCGCCATAGTAGGGACAAGACACAGTTATCCACACTTTCCCTATCTAGTCAATATAGTATTCAAAGTTCTATCTAGAGCAATTTGACAAAAAGGGAGATCAAACAGCTATAAATTAGAAAGGAAGAAGTTAAGATATCATGGATTGCAGATGATATAGGATCCATTAGTGATCCCCACAATTCTACCAGAGAATTCCTATTGCTGATATTTTTTTCAGCAAAGTTACTGGATATAAAATATAATAAAAAATCAGTAGTTTCCTTTTAAACAAATGATAAATGGGCTGAGAAAGATATTAGGGAAACAACACCCTTCACAATAGCCACAAATAATATAAAACATCTTGGTGTAACTCTAACCAGCTAACTGAAAAAATCTGTATATCAGGAACTTCAAATGACTGAAGAAAAAATATCAAGGATGCACTCAGAAGATGGAAAATCTCCTATTCTCATGGATCAGTAGGATTAACATAGTAAAAATGGCCATCTTACCAAAAGCAACCCACAGATGTAATTTCAATCCCCTTCAAATTTCCAAAAAAAAAAAAAAATTCTTCACAGAGAAAGAGAAATTCTCAACTTCATGTAAAAAAACTAAAAACCTAGGCTAGACAAAACTATTCTCAACAATAAAAGAACTTCTTGGGGAATCACTATCCCTGACTTTGAGGTATAATACAAAGCAATAGTGATAAAAACCACATGGCCCTGGAATGAAGACAGACACATTGATCAATAGAATAGAATTAATGACCCAGACATAACCCCCCAAACCTATGGTTACTTGATTTTTGCCAAAGAAGCCAAAAAAATATACAGCATAAAAAAGAAAGGATCTTCAATAAATGGTGCTAGTCTAACTGGCAGTCTTCAGATAGAAGAATGAAAATTGATCCATACTTATCCCCTTGTACAAAGCTCAAGTCCAAGGGGGATCAAGGATTTCAACACAAAAACAGATGCAGTGAATCTAATAGAAGACAAAGTGAGAAAGAGCTTCAAACAGATTGGCATAGTGGAAAATTTCCAGTACAAACACCAATGGCTCAGGCTTGAAAATCAATATTTGACAAATGGGACCTCCTGAAATTGAAAATTGTCTGTAAGACAAAGGTCGCTGTCAATAAGCCAAAAGGGCAACCTCCAGACTGGGAAAAGATCTTTACTAACTCTACATCTGGTCTAGGGATAATATCTAAAATATATAAAGAACTCAAAAAGTTAGTTCCCCCAAAACCTAAATAACCCAATTAAAAGCGGGGTATAACATTAAAATGAATTCTCAATACAGGAATATCAAATGGCTGAGAAGCACCTAAAGAAATGTTTAACATACTTAGTCATCAGGGAAATGCAATTCAAAGTGATCCTGAGATTCCAATTTACACCAATCAGAATGGCTAAGAGCAAAACTCAAGTGACAGCACATGCTGGCAAGGATGTGGAGAAAGAGGAATAGTCCTCTCTTGCTGGTGGAATTTCAACCTGTCACAATCACTCTTAAAATCAATCTTGTACTCTAGCTCCATCCATTTGCCTAAGAATTTCATGAATTCATTGTTTCTAATGGCTGAATAGTACTCCATTGTGTAGATATACCACATTTTTTGCATCCACTCTTCTGTTGAGGGATACCTGGGTTCTTTCCAGCATCTGGCAATTATAAATAGGGCTGCTATGAACATAGTAGAGCATGTATCCTTATTACATGGTGGGGAATCCTCTGGGTATATGCCCAGGAGTGGTATAGCAGGATCTTCTGGAAGTGAGGTGCCCAGTTTTCGGAGGACTTTCTATGACTCCGTCTATTTCTTTAGGCATTATGGGACTGTTTAGATGGTCTAGTTGGTCCTGATTTAATTTTGGTATTTGGTATCTGTCAAGGAAATTTTCCATTTCCTCCAGATTCTCCAGTTGTGTTGAGTACAGTCTCTTGTAGTAGGATCTGATGATTTTTGGATTTCCTCAGTTTCCGTTGTTATATCTCCCTTTTCATTCCTAAGTTTGTTAATTTGGATACTTTCTCTGTGCCCTTTGGTCAGTCTGGCTAAGGGTTTATCTATCTTGTTGACTTTCTCAAAGAACCAGCTCCTGGTTTTGTTTATTTTTTGTATGGTTCTCTTTGTTTCTACTTGATTGATTTTGGCCCTGAGTTTGATGATTTCCTGCCTTCTACTCCTCCTGGGCGAAATAGCTTCTTTTTGTTCCAGGGCTTTCAGGTGTGTCATTAAGCTGGTAATGTATGCTCTCTCCATTTTCTTTTTGGAGGCACTCAAGGCTATGAGTTTTCCTCTTAGCACTGCTTTCATTGTGCCCCATAGATTTGGGTATGTTGTGTTTTCATTTTCATTGTGTTCTAAAAAGTCTTTAATTTCTTTCTTTATTTCTTCCTTGACCAAGGTATCTTTGAGTAGAATATTGTTCAGTTTCCACGTGTATGTGGGTTTTCTGTTGTTTTTGTTGCTATTGAAGACCACTTTTACTCCATAGTGATCTGATAGGAGGCATGGGATTAGTTCGATCTTCTTATATTTGTTGAGGTCTGTCTTGTGACCAATTATATGGTCGATTTTGGAGAAGGTGCCATGAGGTGCTGAGAAAAAGGTATATTCTTTTGTTTTAGGATAGAATGTTTTATATATATATTTGTATGTGTGTGTGTGTGTGTGTGTGTGTGTGTGTGTGTGTGTTTGTGTGTGTGTGTGTGTGTGTTAAATCTAATTGGTCCAAAGCTTCAATTAGTTTCATTGTGTCCCTGTTTAGTTTCTGTTTTTCTGATCAGTCCATTGAGGAAAGTGCAGTGTCGAAGTCACCCACAATTATTGTGTTGGGTGCAATGTGTGCTTTGAGTTTTAATAAAGTTTCTTTACGAAAGTGGGTGCCCTTGCATTTGGAGCATAGATGTTCAGGATTGAGAGTTCTTGTTGTATTTTTCCTTTGACCCGCAAGAAGTGTCCCTCAGAGTCTCTTTTGATGACTTTGGGTTGAAAGTCAATTTTATCTGATCTTAAAATGGCTACTCCAGCTTGTTTCCTGAGACCATTTGCTTGAAAAATTGTCTTCCAGCCTTTTACTCTAAGGTAGTGTTTGTCTTTGACCCTGAGGTGTGTTTCCTGTAAGCAGCAAAATGTAGGGTCCTTTTTACGAATCCAGTCAGTTAGTCTGTGTCTTTTTATTGGGGCATTAAGTCCATTGATGTTAAGAGATATTAAGTAATAGTGATTGTTACTTCCTATCATTTTTGACGTTATTTTTTAAATTTGATTGGTTAACTTCTTTTGGGTTTGATGAAAGGTTACTATCTTGCTTTTTCCAGGGTGAAGTTTCCCTCCTTGTATTGGTGTTTTCCTCCTATTATCCTTTGTAGGGCTGGGTTTCTGGATAGATATTGGGTAAACTTGGTTTTGTCATGAAATATCTTAGTTTCTCCATCTATGGTGATTGAGAGTTTTGCTGGATATAGTAGTTTTGGTTGGCATTTGTGTTCTCTTAGAGTCTGCATAAGATCTGCCCAGGACCTTCTAGCCTTCATAGTCTCAGGAGAAAAGTCTGCTGTGATTCTGATGGGTCTTCCTTTATATGTTACTTGGCCTTTTTCTCTTACTGCCTTTAATATTCTTTCTTTGTTTAGAACATTTGGCGTTTTGATTATTATGTGACCGGAAGTATTTCTGTTTTGGTCCAGTCTGTTTGGAGTTCTGTAGGCTTCTTGTATATTCATGGGTATCTCTCTCTTTAGGTTAGGGAAGTTTTCTTCCATAATTTTATTGAAGATATTTGCTGGCCCTTTAAGTTGTAAATCTTCACTCTCCTCTATGCTTATAAACCTTAGGTTTGGTCTTCTCATTGTGTCCTGGATTTCCTGGATATTTTGGGTTACGAGCTTTTTGCATTTTGCATTTTCTTTAACTGTTGAGTCCATGGTTTCTATGGAATCTTCAGCATCTGAGATTCTTTTTCTATCTCTTGTATTCTGTTGTTGATATTTGCATCTCTGTCCCCTGATTTCTTCCCAAGGCTTTCTATCTCCAAAGTTGTCTCCCTTTGAGTTTTCTTTAAGAGATTTTTGTGCCCCTTCCCAGTTGACCTCTGGTGTACAGCTTACTTCCTGCACTGCCTGTAGAGTGGGTGCTGCTGCCCAGGCTGTTCAGATCCCGAAGCAGGCACCCGAAGGCTCCCGCTGGGGCCCCGCTGGATTCACCGGAGCACATTGACTTCTCCCCGCTGGCCGCCCTGAAGCCCCTCTAGCCTCTTGCAGGACCTGGAGATGTGGTGCTGCCTGCTGCCCAGGCTTATCTGGATCTGGAAGCAGAGAGAGTTGAGCTGAGGGCTCCCGCCTGAGGCGTTGCCCCAGATTGTGTCTGTGGACCAGATGGAGCCCGTGTGCACCCCCAGGGAGCGCCGAAGGTGTATGCTGCCGGGACCTCCCCTGTGTTCTGATCACTCCACTGGGCAGCAGATCCCCCAACCGGGCTGGTGCACACAAGGTTAGCCTGGCCGCCCAGGCCCTGAGTCCAGGCAAAAGCCTGGGAGGCCAAGGTCCGAGCAAAGTTCCCCTAGGGCTATGACTGTTAATTGGGTCTGCCAGGTGATCATGAAGGAGGGTGTACGTGCTCACGCTCCCCGAAAGGGCCGGGAGTGTCTGCTGGGCTAACAACCTCCTGGGCAGGTTGACACACAGATGGCCCACCAAGCTGCCCAATTCTTGGGGTCAGTCCTGGGCCTTTTGGGGCCTAGACCCTCACTTTGTTAGCCTCAGGCTATGCCTGTTACGGCTCTGCCCACCAGAGCCTTGGTTCCACTGCTGATGGCCCTTCAGCTGGACTAGCCACTGCTGCACTGCCGCCGCCGCTGCCTCTGCCGCCGCCAAACCCAGCATCTTTCTCTTTAGGTTAGGGAAGGTTTCTTCCATAATTTTATTGAAATTATTTGCTGGCCCTTTAAGTTGTAAATCTTCACTCTCATCTATGCCTATAATCCTTAGGTTTGGTCTTCTCATTGTGTCCTGGATTTCCTGAATATTTTGGGTTACAAGCATTTTGCATTTTGCATTTTCTTTAACTGTTGAGTCCATGGTTTCTATGGTATTTTCAGCATCTGACATTCTTTCTTCTATCTCTTGTATTCTGTTGTTGATATTTGCATCTATGTCCCCTGATTTCTTCCCAAGGCTTTCTATCTCCAACGTTGTCTCCCATTGAGTTTTCTTAGTTGTTTCTACTTCTGATTTTAGATCTTGGATGGTTTTGCTTAACTCCTTCACTTGCTTGTTTTTGCTTTCCTGTAATTCTTTAAGAGATTTTTGTGTTTCCTCTTTCATGACCTCAGCCTGTTGACCAAAGTTTTTTTTTTTTTTTTTTTTGCGTTTCCTCCTTATTAGCTTTTGTATTCTCCTGAATTTCTTTCAGCGATTTTTGTGTTTCCCTTGCAAGGGCTTCTAACTTTTGATCCATTTTCTCCTGAATTTCTTTAAGTATGTCCTTCATGTGTTCCTGTACCAGCATCATGACCAGTGATTTTAAATCCAAATCTTGTTTTACTGGTGTGATGGGGTATCCAGGACATGCTGTTAAAGGAGAATTGGGTTCAGATGTTGCCATATTGCCTTGATTTCTGTTAGTGACATTCCTGCGTTTGCCTTTTGCCATCTAGTTCTCACTGGTGTTAGTCTTGTCAATGCTGGACTCACCAGTGCAAGCTGCCTCTTCCCAGGTGGCCTCTGGTGCACAGCTTACCTCCTGCACTGCCTCAAGACAGGGTGCTGTTGCCCAGGCTTTTCAGATCCGGAAGCAGACACCTGAAGGCTCCTGAAGGGGCCTGCTGGATTCACCAGATCACACTGACTCCTCCCAGTCTGCCTCCTGGAAACCCTTCTTGCTTCTTGCAGGACCTGGAGATGTGGCGTTGCAGCCCAGGCTGATCTGGATCCAGAAGCAGAGAGGTCTGAGGGCTCCCACCAGAGGCCTACGGACCGGAACCTAAGCTCCGTGCCACCGGAGCAAGCAGTGCACTCCCAGTCTTCCTCAGGTGCACACCAGTTCTCCGGTACCTCCTGGAGTCCAAGTGCCATGGCCCAGGCTGTTCAGATCTTGAAGCAGACACCTGAAGGCTCCTGCAGGGGCCCACTGGATTCACCAGAGCACACTGATTTCTCCCATACATTTTTCTTTCTAAGCTTGTTATGCTTGTTCAAAATGCTTTTCATAAGACTAAACCAAAGAACAAAGTCTATGATGAGTGTCTCTGAGACTTCCTCTGTCATTGCAATTAATCTGACTCTCCTCACTTTAGACTCAGGTAGATGCTTCAGAAAAGGGTCAAAAAACACCCACATTCTTCACCAAAATACCACAGAAACAGTCTCTAGTCCACATATTGAAATTCTCTACTAAAACCTCTTGGACCAGGTCAGCACAATTCAAATAATTCTGAGTAACAAAGTATTCCATATCCCTACTAGGGTAGCCCATTAAGCTCGATTTAAAGCATTCCACTATTTTCCTGTACAAGGTCTACAAATCCACATTCTTCCAAACAAAAACATGGTAAGGCATATCACATTAATACCCCACTCCTGGTACCAACTTCTGTCTTAGTTTGGGTTTTACTGCTATGAACAGACGCCATGACCAAGACAACTCTTAGAAAGAGCAACATTTAATTAGGGTTTACTTACAGGTTCAGAGGTTCAGTCAATTATCAAGGAAGGAGCCTGGCAGCATCTATACAGGCATGATATAGGAGAAGCTGAGAGTTCTACCTCTTCATCTGGAGGATACTAGAAGGAGACTAACTTCCAGGCAGATTGGATAAGAGTCTTAAAGGCCACACCCACAGTGGCACACCTACTTCAACAAGGCCACACCTCCTAATAATGCCACTCCTTAGTTCAAGCATATAGAAACCATCACAGTTATATTAGCCCCATTTCCCTCCTCTTTTCAGAACTCTCTATATTCAGGTTCCAGAGCCAGTTTTTTTCGAGACAGGGCTTCTCTGTGTAGCCTTGGCTGTCCTGGAACTCACTCTGTAGACCAGGCTGGCCTTGAACTCAGAAATCCACCCGCCTCTGCCTCCCAAGTGCTGGGATTAAAGGTGTGTGCCACCACCACTGGCTAGAGAGCAATTTTTTGAATAGGTCATTTGGTATATTGTTTAATTCTGTTTTTGTTCTTTGCATAATCTGGATATTAATTCTCTGTCAGATATATACCTCTCAAAGACTCTATCTGTGAACATAGTAGGGCTAAACTCCTCGTGATTGTACATCTTTTGTTTATATGCCTAAAAGCCATACAGCTGGGTCTTCAAGTGGAAATATTTCCAATTTTCAGAGTAACTGCCAGATTCATTTCCAGAGTGGTTGCACCAGTTTGCAATCCCACCAGCAATGGAGTGTTCTGATTTTCCCACATCCTTGACAGTATGTACTGTTGCTTGAGTTTTTGATCGTAGGTATTCTGATTGGTGTAAAATGGAGCCCCAGTGTCATTTTTATTTGCATTTCACTGATGATTGATATTGAAAATTTCTTTATGTGCTTCTTGGCCATTTGATATTCCTCTGTTGAAAATTTATGTTTAGCTCTGAACCCTCTCCCCCTTATATATGGGGTTATTTCGTTTGTTGGAGTCTAAGTTCTTGAGTGCTTTATATATTTGGATATAAGCCCTCTGTCAGATGATGGTTATTAAAAATCTTACCCCAATCTATAGGATGCTACTTTGTCCTATTGACAGTGTCTTTCACCTTACTGAAGCTTTTCAGTTACATTAGATGGAGGTCAGGGATTCTCATGGAAGAGTTTGGGGAAGGTTTGAAGGGGATAGGAACTCCACAGAGAGATCAACAGTCAACTAACCTGGGTCCCTGGAGCTCTCAGAGACTAAGCCGCCCACAAAAGAGCATACATGTGCTGGACAGAGGTTCCTGGAACATATGTAGCAAATGTCCAAGCTCAGCATCCACATGAGTCTCCCAACAAATGAAGTGAGGTTGTTCCTAAATCTCTTGCCTGACTGTGGAATCTGTTCCCAACTGGGCTACTTTGTCTGGCCTCAGTGGCAGAGGATGTGTCTAGCACTGCAGAGACTTTATGTGTTAGGGTCGGGGGATACCCAGGAGGGCCCACTCTCTCAGAAGAGAAATGAAGGGTGTGGGGGTGAGTCTCTGTAAGGGAACCAGGATTTAAGATGTAAAAAAAAAATAAATGAATAAAAGAATCTCATTCTGTGTGCTTCCTCTTCACATGGCTGACTGTTTCTTTAGCTGTACAGAGCCTTTTAGTTTTATGAAGTCCCCATTCTCAATTCTTGGCCTTATTTCTTTGGTCAAATGGCATTCTATTCATGAAGTCCTCTCCTACACCTATTTAATGTGGGTATTTGCCCAGGTTTTCCTCTAGCAATTTCAATGTTGCAGGTTTTACATTTAGATTTTTCATCTATTTGGAATTAGTTTTTGTGAAATGTGATTGACAGGGGCCTAATGTCTATTCTGCATATAGAAAATCAGGTTTTGTAGCACCATTTGTTGAAGATGTTTTCTTTCCAAGGTATGTTTTAGTCATCTTTGTAAAATATTTTACAAGGAGGCCTAGCTAGAAGAACATATCCCACATACAAGCAACAGCTTTTAGGATAGACCCTGCTCCAATTGTTCCCTCGTGAAGACCAAACTGCACATCTGCTACATATGTGCTGAGAAGTACTTATTCCCCCTTTCTTTCACTTATTCTTCCAAAAGAGTCCTCAAGCTTCATCCAATACTTGGTTGTGGGTGTCTGCATCTGTCTGAGTCAGCTGCTGGGTGGTACCTCCTTAATGAGAGACATGCTAGGCTTCTGTCTGCAAGCATAACAGAGTATCATTAACAGTGTCAGGGTTTTGTGCTTACTCATTGGATGGGTCTCAAGTAGGTGCAGTTATACATTAGAAATCTGAGACTCATGGGACTGAGGAGGTGGACAGCATTTCCAGGACTAGACAGAAACCTGGGAGAAGGAACATGCCTGAGAATCAATGAGGCTGAACTTAGTTGTGACTCACAACATTGGGGACCTGGATCCTGAAGTGGTCACCTCCTGTAGTTAGGCAGGATCCCCAGTGGAGCAACTTAGATACCAATGTACCCACCAAACTTTTAACCGAAAATTTATCCTGTCTATAAGTAATTCGGGCACAGGGGAGGGAGCTGAGACAGAGGAAATGCCAAACAATAACTGGCCCAAGTTGAGACCCATCACATGGGCAAGCAGACATGTAACTTCACGTGGGTCTTGAACAACTAGATCTGAGCTATTTCAAAAGCTGTTGCATGTCTGTTGGCTATGTTCTAGTATCTGTGCTCCTTTTTCCAGCCTCAACAGGAGAGAGTGCTCCCAGCCCTGCAGAGACTTGAAGTGCCAGATGGCCCCCATCTGCTCAGAGGATAAGAGGATGGGGTATGGGTGATGGGGATGAGGGAATGATTGTGGAGGGAATGACTTGGACGGATAGTGAGTGGGTTGCAAAATGAATAAATACAAAAAATTAAAATAAATTTAAAAAATGAAATTTTTTTGTTTTTTAAACAAATTTTAATTGAACATAGTCTTCACTTACATTTCAAATATTATACCTTTTGCCCACTTTCCTCTCTTCCAGAAAACCCCCAACCTATCCTTCCACCCCCTGCCTCTAAGAGATGCCCCTCTGCCCAACCCACTCCTACATACTCCCCCTAGATTTCCTCATGTTGGGGCATCTATCAAGTCTTCCTAGGACCAAGGAGTTCTCCTTCTTCCAATGCCTGACAAGGCATTCCTATGCCACACATGTGGCTGGAACCAGGTGTAACTCTTGGTTGATGACTTAGTCCCTGGGAGCCCTGGGTGGTCTGGTTGGCCAACATCTTCTTTCTTCCCATGTGGCTGTAAACCCCTTCAGCTCCTCCAGTCCTCCCCCAACTCCTCCATTGGGGACTCCACTCTCAGTCCAATGGTTGGCTGCTAGCATCTGACTCTGTATCTGTAAGGCTCTGGCAAGGTCCTTCAGGAGACAACCATAACAGGCTCATTACTGCAAGCACTTCTTGTCATCCATAATAGTGCCGGGGCTTGGTGACTATTTTTAGGATGAATCGCCATGTAGGACAGACTTTGGGTGGCCTTTTCTTTAGTCTCTACCCAACACTTTGTCTCCATAATTGCTCCTGTGAGTATTTTCTTCCCTTTCTCAGAAGAACTGAATCACCCACTCTTTGGTCTTTCTTCTTCTTGAGCTTCGTGTGGTCTATGTGTTGTATCTTGTTTATTCTGAGTCTTATTTATAATAGCCAGAAGCTGGAAAGAGCCCAGATGTCCTTCAAAAGATGAATGGATTCAGAAAACATAGTATATTTACACAATGGTGTACTACTCAGCTATTGAAAACAATGAATTCATGAAATTCTTAGGCAAATGGATGGAACTAGAAAGTGTCATCTTGAGTGGGGTAACCCCATCACAAAAAGAACACACTGGTATGTACTCACCTCCCAAAGATGAAATGTTTTCTGGATTTCAGATCTGGGACTCTACTTCATTCTAGTCTATTCTTAGGTTATATATTTTCATAGTATCCCAGATTCCTGAATGTTTTGTGTTAGGAAGTTTTTAGATTTAACATTTTCTTTGACTGATGTATCAATTTCTTTTATTGTATCTTCCATACTTGAGATTATGTCCTTCATCTTCTTTATTGTGTTGGTGATGCTTTTATCTCTGGTTCCTGTTTTCTTTCCAGGGTTTTCCATCTCCAGGATCTCCTCAGTTTGTATTTTCTTTATTGCTTCTATTTCCACTTTCAGGTCTTGCCCTGTCTTATTTATTTCCGTCCCCTGTTTGTGGGTTTTATTTTTAATGTCTTAAAGGGATTTACTTGTTTCCTCTTTAAGTACCTGTTTGATTGTGCGTTTCTGTATTCCTTTAAGAAATTTATATATTTGAAGGCCTTTATTATTTTCAAAGATTGAATTTAAGGTCATTTTCTTGTGTTTTCATTGTGTTAGAATATATAGGGCTTGCTGTAGTATGGTAGTTGTCCTCTGAAGGTATCCTGCCTCTTGTTGATTGTGTTCTTTTGAGGGCCTTTTTGTGTATGTCTGTGGTCCCTAGACTTTCCTGTTGTTGTAGGTATTAGAAGCGTGGTTAACCTTTACTGTCCTGGTATGGCAGGCCCGTGACATAGATCTTTAGGCTGTATGATTCTGGACATACAGTTCTGTGTGGTTCAGGAGCCTCATGTTCAATGAAGGTGGAGGAGAGGCAGTGGGAGAATAGAGGTCCCTCTGGCATAGTGGGATGCCTAGGACGGCTCGGCATGCCCAGAGGACTCAGCAAGTATGTTAGATCTGTGGGGAAAAAGAAGCTTACCTTTGTGTTTCAGCCTCAGTAGGTTTGACAAAGGTATATAGAGAGGTAGGAGAAGAATGGAGTTCCCTTTGGGATACCAGCCTCTGGGGAGCTTGATTTGCCTTGGAATACTCAGCAAGCAGCAGATTTCTAATTTATAGCATCATACCACCTTCATATACTGATTTTTTGACTTCTTCCTTATTTTTATCCTTTTAATATTCTTCTGTTGCTTTATTGCTCAGTTTGAACTTTGAGTACATTACTGAAAAAGAATAGGGAAGTACACATCTGTCTCATTCCTGACTTCAATAAGGTTGCCTCATGCTTTTCTCCTTTTAGAATGATGTTGGCTGTGGGTTTCCCATACATCATTTTTATTGTGTTGAGGGAGGTTAACTCTAGTAGTACCTTCTCTATGAGTCATCATAAACATGTCAAATTTTGTAAAAGATTTTTTTTCATCTTTTGGGACCATCATTTGGTTTTTGTCTGTAAGTCTGTGCATTCATTTATGTGGTTTACTCCCTTTATTGACTTACATATGTTGAGCTTTCCCAGCATTTTAGGGATAAACACAACTTGGTCATATTTAAGAATCTTTTTTAATGCATGTCTACATTCTGTTTGTAGGGATGATTTTATTGAATATTTTGAATCTATTTTCTTTAAGGATATTATCTTATAGTATCATTTTTATGTTGTGCCTTTACCTAGTTTAGATATGAAAGGAATACTTGCTTTGCACAGCAAGTTAGGTATTGCTTCTTCTGTGTCTATTTTCTGAATAGTTTAAGAATAACTGAATGAAGATATTATTTAATACCTAGGATAAATCTGCTGTGGAACTAATTTGTGTGGGCATTTTTTTATTTATTTTTTATTTGATATATTTTTTATTTACCTTTCCAATGGTTTCCCCTTTTCTAGCCCCCCAATCCCCGAAAGTCCCATAAGCCCCCTTCTCTCCCCCTGTCCCCAGACCCACCCCTTCCCAATTCCCCATTCTGGTTTTGCCCTATACTGCTTCACTGCGTTTTTCCAGAACAAGGGTCCACTCCTCCGTTCTTCTTGTACCTCATTTGGTGTGTGGATTATGTTTTGGGTATTCCAGTCTTCTAGGTTAATATCCACTTATTAGTGAGTGCATACCATGATTCATCTTTTGAGTCTGGGTTACCTCACTTAGTATGATGTTCTCCAGCTCCATCCATTTGCCTAAGAATTTCATGAATTCATTGTTTCTAATGGCTGAATCATACTCCATTGTATATATATATACCACATTTTTTTGCATCCACTCTTCTGTTGAGGGATACCTGGGTTCTTTCCAGCTTCTGACTATTATAAATAGGGCTGCTATGAACATAGTGGAACATGTATCCTTATTACATGCTGGGGAATCTTTTGGGTATATGCCCAGGAGTGGTATAGCAGGATCTTCTGGAAGTGAGGTGCCCAGTTTTCAGAGGAACCGCCAGACTGATTTCCAGAGTGGTTGTACCAATTTGCAACCCCACCAGCAGTGGAGGAGTGTTCCTCTTTCTCCACATCCTCGCCAGCACCTGCTGTCTCCTGAATTTTTAATGGTTTTCTATTGCTATTCCAATCTCATTTGCCATAGTTTTTTTTGTGTTGTTGACTTCTTGGTTTTCATAGGTTCACTGAATATAAAAATACAACCATTTATTTTAGGTTTTATAGATTAATGGAACACAAATTTTAAAAATGTTTTCATCTAATATTTTGAATTTCATTAGTATTTGTTGTAATATTTCCTAGTTCACTTCTGATTCTATTAATTTGCATCCACTCTTTGTATTGTTTAGTTGAGCCAAGGATCTACCAAACTTGTTCATTTTCTTAAAGAACCGGCTCTTAGATTCTTGTTAGATTTTTCAAACAAATTGATTCAAATTGGTTTTTTCTCTTTCATTAATTTGTACTTTGATTTTTTTCTTGCTGTTGACTGGGTTTGGATTTGTTTTGTTCTTGTTTTTTTTAAATATTTTGAATTGCCACTGTAAGTAAACTTTATATTATCTTTCTGATTTTTAAGATATAGGCATTTGAAGCTATAAAATTCTCTTTTAGGGTTGTTTGCAATGTGTTACAGGGAATTTTTTGTGTTGTGCTTTTCTTTTCACTTAGTTCCATGAAGATTTTTAAAAATTTCTCTCTTTATTTCTTCTTTAACCCAGTCATCATTTAGCAATGAGTTGTTTAATTTCAGGTGTTTGCATATAAGAAGTGATTTTAGTCTTTCTAAGTTCAATTTTTTTGCTTTTTATTTTATATTTTCTTATTTATATTTCAAATATTATCTACTTTCCTCATTTCTGCTATGAAAACCCCCTATCCTATCCCATCTGAAAAACCCCTGCTCAATAACCCACCCACTCAAGCTTCCCTGTCTTGGCATTCCCCTACACTGGGACAAATACCAAGTACCAAGAGCCTTTCCTATTATTGATGTCCAACAAGGCCATCCCCTGCTACATATGTTTATGGAACCATTGGACCTTCTATATGTACTCTTTGATTGCTGGTTTACTTCATTGAAGCTCTGGGGATACTGGCTGTTTCATATTGGTGTCCCTCTTAAGGGGCCACAAACCCCTTCAGCTCCTTGAGACATTTCTCTTCCTCCTCCATCGTGGATCTTGTGCTCACTCCAGTGTGTGTCTGAGAGAATCCCTCTCTGTATTTGTCAAGCACTGGCAGAGCCTGTCTGGAGACAGTTATATCAGGCTCCTGTCAGCAAGCAATTGTTGGCATCCACAATAGTGTCAGGGTTTAGTAACTGTGTAGAGGATGAATCTCCAGATGGGGCAGTCTCTGGATGGTCTTTTCTTTAGTCTCTGCTCCACACTTTGTCTCTGTATCACCTCCAATGGGTATTTTGTTCTTCCTTCTAAGAAGGTCTGAAGTATCTATACTTTGGTCTTCACTTCTTGAGCTTCATGTGGTCTGTGAATTGTATCTTGGGTATTTCGAGCTTCTGGACTATTATCCACTTATCAGTGAGTTCATACCATGTGTGTTCTTTTGTGATTGGGTTATCTCACTCAGGATGAAATTTTCTAGTTCCATCCATTTGCCAAAGAATTTCATGAATTCATTGTTTTTAATAGCTGAGTTGTACTCCATTGTTTTAATGTACCTCATTTTCTGTATCTGTTGCATTGTTGATGGACATCTGGGTTCTTTTCAGCTTCTGAGTATTGTTAATAAGGCTGCTATGAACATAGTGGAGCAATTGTCCTTATGACCTGCTGGAACGTCATCTGGGTATATGCCCAGGAGTGGTATGGCTGGGTCCTCAGGTGATATTATATCCAATTTTCTGTGGAAATGCCAAAATGATTTCCAAAGTGGTTGTACCAGCTTGTAATCCCATCAGCAATGGAGGAGTGCTCCTCTTTATCCACACCCACCCTGGGGAACATCTGCTGTTACCTGAGTTTTTGATCTTAGCCATTCTGACTGGTATGTGGTAGAATCTCAGCATTATTTTGATTTGCATTTCCCTGATGACTAAGGATATTGAACATTTCTTTAGGTGCTTCTCAACCATTTGGTGTTCCTCAGTTGAGAATTCTTTGTTTAGCTCTGTTCCCCATTTTTTCAATAGGGTTATTTGTTTCTCCGGAGTCTAACTTCTTGAGTTCTTTATATATATATATTGGACATTAGCCCTCTATCAGATGGAGAGTTGGTAAAGATCTTTTCCCAATTTTTTGGGTGCCATTTTGTCATATTCACAGTGTTCTTTGCCTTACAATAACTTTGTAATTTTATGAGATCCCTTTTGTCAATTCTTAATCTTAGAGCATAAGCTATTGGTGTACTGTTCAGGAAAATTTCCTGTGACTTTGTGCTCAAGGCTCTTCCCTACTTTCTTTTTTATTAGTTTCAGTGTATCTAGTTTTATGTGGAGGTCCTTGATCCACTTGGACTTGAGCTTTGTAAAAAGGAGATAAGAATGGATCATTTTTCATTCTTCTGCATGGTAACCAACAGTTGAACCAGCACCATGTTTTTGAAAAGGCCGTTTCCCACCCCCCAGCCCCGCTGCCCCCACGCTGAATGGTTTTAGCTCCTTTGTCAAAGTTCAATTGACAATAGGTGTGTGGGTTTATTTCCGAGTCTTCAGTTCCTGTCACTGTCCCAATACTATGCAGTTTTTTTTTTTAATCACTTTGCTCTGTAGTACAGGTTGAGGTCCAGGATGATGATTTCCCCAGAAGTTATTTTATTGTTGAGAATAGTTTTTGCTATCATGGGTTGTTTTGTTATTCCAGATAAATTTGAGAATTGCTTTTCCTAACTCTATAAAGAATTGAGTTGGAAATTTGATGGGGATTGCATTGCATCTGTAGATTGCTTTTGGCAAGATTGCTGTTTATATTTCAATATTAAATTATTTCACACATAATATTTTTACTAACTTGTAGGGGCCAAGAATAGCTAGTTTAGTTTCAACATATGGGAAATATTTCTGAAGCCAGTAAATAACTGTAGTTTTTGTTGAAATTTACTATGTAGCTCTTCTATATCTGTTTTGTAAACTTCAAATTTTAATAATTATTTTGTTAAGAAACACATTTTCTTAGTGTTATTACTGTTGTAATGAGACACCATGACTAAAAGCAAGTGGAAGGGTTATTTGGCTTATACTTCCGCAGCAGTGCTTATTATCAAAGGAAGTTGGATAGGAACTCAAACACTGTAGGGACCTAGGGTTAGAAGCTCAGCTGAGGACATAACTTATGTTGCTTACTGGTTTTCTTTCCACAGATTGCTCTGCCTGCATTATTATAGAGCCCAAAACTACCTGCCCAGGCATGGAATCACTTGCATCAATTACTAATTATTAAAATGTTCTACAGCCATCTGTTATGAGTACATTTTTCTAAATTGTAGTTCCCTTTTTTTACATAACTCTCACATGTGTCAAGCTGACATAAAACTAGCCAGTTTACACATCAATATTTCCTATACATTAGAAATATTTCCTGTACATTAGAGATTGAAGTATTTTTTCTATTGAGCTCAATCTGTTATGCATTTTCCTTCCTTCTCACTCTATGAAAATCCTCCCTCATTTGAGCACTTTCATATCAGTTTGTTTTGTTTTTTTGTTTTTATTTTATTTTATTTTATTTTTTGAGACAGGGGTTCTTTGTGTAGCCCTGGCTGTCCTGGAACTCACTCTGTAGACCAGGCTGGCCTTGAACTCAGAAATTCACTTGCTTCTGCCTCCCAAGTGCTGGGGTTAAAGGCGTGCACCCACCACCACCCGGCCTCTGTTTTGTTTTTGTCACATGGAATATCACTGGTAGCAATTTACTTCATGGGTAATAGAGAAACTAGCTAAGGTCATTGCAAGACAAGAAAGGGACTTAGCAAGAGGAGTACAATGAGGAAAGCAAGTAAGTAGGAAAATATGTTCAAGACAATATTGATGTAGGCTTTCTCCTTTGTGTGAAGAGATGCCATAAAAATTCAAACATGATCCAAAATTTCTTGATCTAAGAACTATAGCAACTTACACACAATTCTGCTCTTTTATACAAAATAAATCTAATGTGATGCTGGACATAACCCCGTGGCCATCAGTCATGTAGGGCCAGGACCTTAATATTCTGGCTGGACTTCACTCCAACAATCACCTAGCAATAAACATGTTTTCTCCACTCCACATTTACCTGGCACCATCTAGGTGGCCCGGTCCAGTATAAAAGGGCATTCATGGCCCCTTCTAGCTCTCTTGCTCTTTTCTCTTGCCTACACTCTCTCCTTTTTCTCTTCCTACCATTCCCCCTCCCCATTCTTCTCCCCTCTTTTCATATGGTCATTGCCAGATCTCACTACTCTATCTTTTTTTTCTTTCTTTACTTCTCTCTTTTTGTTTTCTTACTTTTCTATAATAAAGCTTTAAAACCATGGGCTTTCTTTTCTTATCTAAACCTTCTGTGTTGCCCTAATGTAAAAGGCGTCATAGTGTTCCTAGCTGACAGAACTGACCAAGAAATTCCCTGCCCAGCAGGGTTTCCTCTGCAGGGACTCGGGCCTCCACCCCCAAAGGATCACGTCCAAATTCCCCCTAGCAAGGTAGCCTCCCTCTACAGGTACACAGGCCCTGACTTACTATTCCCTACAATGTGACACATATAAAATAAAATAAAATAAAATAAAATAAAATAAAATAAAATAAAATAAAATAAAATAAAATAAAATAAAATAAAATATAAAATACATCAAGTAGAAAATTTGATGATCATTATAAAGATAGATAGATAGAGAGAGATAGAGAGATAGATCAATAGATTGATAGATAGAGATAGGTAGATAGTGATCAGTATAGAATAGAGCTCTTCAGTTCAGAGCTTGGAAATCAGCAGCATACTTAATTGCTCATGTTGTAGATACTACTTTATCATCATCATTATTTTCATAATTATTCATTTTTAGGGATGAGCTTATCGGGATATATTTTCTGTTTCCTTAGATGAGATGTTTATAGAAGTATACTCAGCAATAGATGAAAATATATTTTGAATAAGATTTTTAGGATGCCTATATCAACCAGTGGGCATATAAATCCTATACCTTAAATTTCACACATTATAAGTTTAACCTTCTATTCAGTGCTCAGTACTAGTCTTGATGATGAAGAAGCAATGCTTCTGACATTTTTTCTTCTTTACTTCCCTGGGTATTGAGTGATTTTCATTGTGTTTCTTATGACTAAAGATCAAGAAATACAGTTCAAGTACAGATATACTGAAATATGCTGACCAACCTCTCAAGGCTCTTTCTTTATGATTGACATGAGAAGATAAGAGCATAAAAAATAGAGGAGACAGATCCTGAAATGGTGCCCACTATAATTAGACATACTGGATGATTACTCTGCCTATTTGAAATTCAATTTACAGTGCTTAGAATAGTCAAATGAGTTCATGTATTGTAGTTGATTGAAGAGAGAAGACAGAGAAAATGATGCAAAGGAAGTGAGGAGGATGGTATAAAAATAGAGGAGGAGAAACTAAATGTACAAATGTGCACAAAGTGTTGGTATTATTTTTCTACTTAGAAGTAATTATAATACTATAATTATATAAATTGTATTAATTTCTTTTCGGTTTCAACTGGTTTTATTCCCAATCTTCATAGTACAAGGTGTTCATAGGAACAACAAATGACTGTGACAATTTCCAGGATCTTAGTTTGGTCACATTCACATTTTTCAGCAACTTTTACTATATTTTAACCCATACATTTAGTTTGCCTTTGAAACTAGATTTTTGGGAAATTTAAAAACTATGAAATTCAATTTGTTGTCAAGTGCTGGAGGCATATATAGAAGTTCCAATTCAGTCTGTCTAATAGAGAAAGACCTTGCCTCAAAAAATTAAGTAAATAGATGAACAAACAAGCAAAGACATTCTTTTATTATTACACTAGTAAAATAGCATTTTGTTGTAGATAAATCAAATTAATTAAATTCATCAAGCTTTAGAAAGATCATGTAAATAATGCACTAGTACACACAAATCTACTTGTTTAGTTTTTAAAACTTTCGTCCAAGATATTAAGTTGATTCCATGAGACCTACGATTAAACAGTACAAAAATGGAGCCTTTTAAGGGAATCACTAATGTCCTGATTCCTCAAACTATATATGAAAGGATTCAGCATGGGGGTGACCACAGTGTACATTAATGAGGCTATCACATTGTTTCCAGAAGAATGAGACAAAAGTGAGCCAAAATATTCTCCAAGCCCTGTACCATAAAATAAGCATTCCACTGCCAGGTGAGATGCACAGGTAGAAAAGGCTTTATACCTTCCCCTTGAAGAGGTGATTCTCAGAATAGAAGAAATGATTTTAAAGTATGAAGTAAGAATCCCTGATAAGGGAAAAACTCCAAGTATGACACCAATAACATACATAAGTATGTTATTATTAAATGTGTTGTCACAGCCTAAACTTAGAAGTTGAGAAGGGTGACAGAAGAAATTAGCAATTGCCACATCTTTGAAACACTTAACTTGTAAGGCAATCAAATTGTGAAGCAGGCTAGCTGAAAAAGATATTAAAACTAAGACACCACAGCGACAAGGATTCATAATTATTGCATAATGCAGGGGATGACAGATGGCCACAAACCTGTCATATGCCATCACAGCCAGAAGCATACTATCCATACATGCAAAAATGATAAAAAGAGACATCTGAGTCAGGCAGCCCACATAGGATATGGCTGAACTGTGGATTTGGAGCTCTGCAACCATGTTTGGAACTGTTGTAGAAATGAAGCCGATGTCAGCCATGGAGAGAATGGAGAGGAAGAAGTACATAGGAGTGTGGAGGTGGGAGAATGAGATGACTGTCAGGATGATGAGCAGGTTCCCAAGGACTGATATCAGGAACATGGATAGGAACAACCCACAGAGAAGGGGCTGCAGTTCTGGATCATCAGATACTCTCAGAAGATAAAATTGTGAAACATGTGATATGTTTTTCATTTTCATTTCCATCATTACCCTTTTAGAAAAGAAAGAAATAATTGCAAAATAAATCATTATAAAATTACTCTGAATTCTAAACTATTTGAATGCAAATACTCTCATTTAAGGTTTTCCTTATTAATACAGAAGTACTTGTGCTTTCCACAAAGACAGTCTTTAAAGTATTTCATTACTGATTTTTGTGTTATTTACTTCCTTAGGTACACAAATAATTTATCTAAATGCATATGAGCCTGGTCTCAAGAGTTTGAAGCACTATATGACCACTAAATTATTTGACACAGACATATCATCAGTATATCCTTGCGAACACAGTGCCTGGGAGAACGAGTCAGAAAAATCTAGAAAGCCTAGTATTTTAGAAATGGAGGGCGAAACATTGGAAAGGGAGAGAAGTAGAAAATTGTGTTTGGGAGTGAACATGGCCAAAGTTAAAGCTACTATTAGAACATAATTATTAAATACAAAATTGCATGCAGCAAATATACAATAATAAGATTTTTAAATTTGTTCAGATAACAGAAACAATTTGAGACAGTCTGGGCTATGTAGAAAGTGATGTTTTTCTCAAAATATAAAGTTCATAATTTATACTTAATGTGCCAGTTACCCCCAGGAATTAAGCACCATTCTTACCTCTTAGTTGGATGATTTTTAAATTATTTCCTAGGTAATTCCTAGTGTTGGCTTTGATAATTGTCAATTTTTCATAAAAGTGCCCTAATAGTTGAAGACAATTATGTGATATATGAGACACCAAATGTGGAACTGATATTCACTGTTACTGGTTAATTAAAAATGTAAATTAAATGAATTTCCTCTGGAAATTAAAAGTATTATACTGGCTTATTTGTATCAAAATAGAGAACATATCACTTTTTTTTAAAATTTCATCCCATATTTTGTATAAGCATTTTCATATGTTCTGACTCTAAGATCTGTGATTGATCTTTAAAATCCTTAGAATAAAGGGAAGCCACCAAGCCCAAGTTCAACTCTTCTTATTTCTAACTAACATATTCCATGCACATATTAACTGTTGTGTAGTGGGTTGCATTCCTTCCTCTTCATATGCATTAAAGAAAATAGAGCTGATTATTTTGTCGGGCCAAAGTATATGTATGGGGAACAGTAAACAATATAAAGTATAAGAGCTAATTTAACCCCCACCAAGGGCATGTGTAAAAGAAAAAAATTAATTTTAAGTACTTACAAATAATGTCAGGTTTCTCATGTACTAGACATACATCATTAATACACACTTTGTATTGTTACTGTACATATACATTTTAAAAATATGTTAGGAATATGATGTGCAGTACACAGGCTCATTATTAAATATATTTAACTGGAGTTTTTATACATATTTAGGCCTTCAAAAATGTGTTAGTTTATGTGTACATATTACTGGTAGTAACAATAAACAATGTTTATGGAATATTTTTTAAATGTAGAAAATATGCAATATTAGCTTTCACTCTAATGAAGTATGAATACAAAACTTGAAATCTGGATATTTCCTTATAGAATGCTAATTTTGATATACCCATGTATCATAGAGCCAGAGTTGGTGAAAACCAAACTGAATAAGATATCAGATATCTCAGCTAAGATAATATAGATATTATAATAACATAGATTTTCTCAGTATTATTTCTTACTACCTATCCAAGTTGTCAGGCTTGAAGACTTACAATAATCCTTTTTTTTATCTACCATGTCTCAGCACTTATTCATTCAAGCTACTTTCCTTCTGAGTAATGAATAAACAATGCAGATTCAAACACCACCATGCCTACTGTCAGATGAAGGCTACTCTCTTTTCCCCAGGAGAGATGTAAATAGAGTCAGAAGAATCTACAGGATGATTATTTGCCATTCTATGGTCTCAGAGGTTCAATGCAGGATTTCATAATTATACAAATGGGAGAAGGTTGTCCCTCCAGAATTTATATTAATTATAGAAGAACAGGAGAAAGTAAATATTCACAGTATGACTGTGTGATCTCCATACATAAACTATTGTGTATAAACATTTTGTGGTTCCATGTACATTAGAATTCTAACTACTTTCATTTTATTAATCATCAAGAATTTGGCACAAATCTCTGATTCAACAATTTATGCTACAAAGAAAAAGATTTCTTAATTCTAGAGCAATCTAGGTAGAATGCTATTTTCAAACAAGTGGCACTTTATATATGGAGACAATATACTGTACAGTGCTTATTATTATAAATATATGTATACATTTTGATTATATCAAATTTATTCTCATTGCTGAAAAGAATCATCATGGTACATTTGAATCTTTTCATTTTCCCAGAATGAAATATTAACAAAGTAATTTTTATATTGCTGTTACAATCCTGAAATGATTATGAAAATATTCTTTATGAATCTAATGTGTTAAAAATGCAGGACTTATTAACCCACAGTTATGCTCACTCCATTTTTCTTTCAACTGTATTGAAAAGGATGCTTCATGTTTTGAGGTGATACTGTGCTAGCAGAGTTCACTAAGGAACTTTTGACAATTATTTTCTCATGCCATAGGTAAAGATATTCAGGCTGTCATTTATAAACTCACCATCCTCATAGATAAAATTATGTCAATTATTGTTGATTTGTCTGCACAACTATATGATTACATGATAATAATGGAAGAGATTTTCTACTGAGTTTTCCTATAGCAACATATAACTACTGAATCTAGATTCATTTATGCTAAATTATAAACTACTTTATATAGTTATTTGTCTAGGATATTGGACCTGTAGGCTATATAATCTAAATTCTGAGAGATTCCAAGGAGAAGAAATCTGTCACAAGATTCATTATTAGTTTGTGCTTCTATACATCCCTCGAGGAAAACAAGGACAGGCTAAACAAGCATTATAGTAAATCACAAAATCTATCTTTTTTAAATTGGATATATTCTTAGTTTACATTTCAAATGTTATCACTTTCCCAGTTTCCACCCTCCTTGATAGTCCCTATCCAACACTCCCTCCCCCTCCTTCTATGAGGGTATTCCTCATCCCACCCCACTCTTACCTCATTGCCTCTGATTCTGCTATATTGGGGCATCTATTGAGCCTTCATAGGACCAAGGACCTTTTTTCCCATTGATTCATGACCAGGCAATCTTCTGCTACATATGCAGCTAGAGCCATGGGTACCCCTTGGTTAATGGCTTAGTCCCTGGGAGGTCTGGGGGAGGGTCTGGGTGGCCGATACTGTTGTTCTTCCCAGGAGCATTTAAACCCCTTCAGCTCCTATAGTCCTTTCTCTAACTCCTGTATGGGTACCCCACACTCAAAACAATGTTTGGATGTGAGCATCTGCCTCTGTATTTGTAAGGTTCTGGCAGGGATTCTCAGGAGGCAGCCATATCAGGCTCCCTTCAGCAAGCATCCATCACTGCATTGGGCTTTGTGGACTTTATATTGGAAGAAGCCCCAGGTGATACAGTCTCTGGATGGCCTTTCCTTCAGTCTCTGCTCTACATTTTATGCACATATTTGCTCCTGTGAATATTTTGTTTCCATTCTCAGAACAACCAAGTCACCCACACTTTGGTCTTCATTCTTCTTGAACTTCATGTGGTCTGTGAATTGTATCTTAGGTATTCAGAGGTTTTGGTCTAATATATATGCATACCATGTGTGTTATTTTGTGATTGGGTTACCTCACTCAGGATGATATTTTCTAGTTCTGCCCATTTGTCTAAGAATTTCATGAATTAATACTTTTTAATAGCTGAATAGTACTCCATTGTGTAAATAAACCACATTTTCAGTATCCTCTGTTGAAGGACAACTGGGTTCTTTCTAGTTTCCGGCTATTATAAATACGGCTGCTACAAACATAGTGGAGCATGTGTCCTTATTACATGTTGGACCATCTTCTGGGTATATGCCCAAGAGTGGTATGACTGGCTCCTCAGGTAGTAAGTACTATGTTTAAATTCTTAGGAGCTGCCAAACTGATGTCCAGAGTGATTGTACCAGCTTGCAATCTCACCAGCAATGGAGGAGAGCTTCTCTTTCTCCACATCCTCACCAGCATCTGTTATAACCTGAGTTTTTGATCCTTGCCATTCTAACTGGAGTGAAGTGGAATCTCAGGGTTGTTTTGATTTACATTTTCCTAATAACTAAGGATACTGAATATTTCTTTAGGTGTTTCTTGGCCATTCAATATTCCTCAGCTGAAAATTCTTTGTTAAGCTCTGTAGTCCATTTTTAATAGGGTTATTTGTTTCTCTGGAGTATAACTTCTTGAGTTCTTTGTATACATTGGATATTAGCCCTCTATCAGATGCAGGATAAAGGTAAAGATCTTTTCCAAATCTATTGGTCACTGTTTTGTCCTGACATTGTCCTTTGCCTTACAAAAGCTTTGTAATTTTATGAGGTCCCATTTATTGATTCTTGATCTTAGAGCATAAGCCATTGGTGTTCTGTTAAGGAAAATTTCCTCTGTGTCCATGAGAGGTTCTTCCCCACTTTCTCCTCTATAAGTTTCAGTGTATATGGTTTTATGTGGAAGTCTTTGATCCACTTGTACCTGAGCTTTGTACAAGAAGATTAGAATGGGTCACTTTGTACTTTTCAAAATGCTGACCTACAGTTTATCAAGCACCATTTATTAAAATGCTAACTTTACCCCACTGGATAGTTTTAGCTCCTTTGTCAAAGATGAACTGACCACAGGTGTATGGCTTCATTTCTGGGTCTTCAGTTCTATTCCATTGATATTCCTGCCTGTCTCTGTAGCAATACCATATAGTTTTTATTACTATTGGTCTGCAATACAGCTTGAGGTCAGGGACAGTGAATTTTCCTAAAGTTCTTTTATTGTTGGGAATAGTTTCTGATATCCTGGATTTTTTGTTAGTCCAAATGAATTTTTAAATTGCCTTTTCTAGCTCTGTAAAAAATTGAGTTGTAATTTTGATGGGCATTACATTGCATTCATAGATTGCTTTCAGCAAGATGGCCATTCTTACTATATTAATCCTGCTAATCCATGAGCATGGGAGCTCTTTACATCTTCTGAGATCTTTGAATTTTTTCTTCAGAGACTTGAAGGTCTTGTCATACAGATATTTCACTTCCTTGGTTAGAGTTGCAGCTATGTATTTTATTTTATTTTTGACTATTGTAAAGGGTGTCATTTCTCTAATTCCTTTCTCAGCCTCTTTATCCTGTGGGTAGAGGAAGGCTATTGATTTGCTTGATTTAATTTTATATCAAGCGACTTTGCTGAAGTTGTTTATGAACTTTGGGAGTTCTCTGGGGGAATTTTTGAGATCACTTAAATATAGGATAATATCATCCACAAATAGTGATAATTTGACTTCTTCCTTTCCAATTTGTATCTCTTTGACCTCCTTTTGTTGTCTAATTGCTTTAGCTAGAATTTTAAGTATTATATTGAATAGATAGGGAGAGATTGGGCAGCATTGTCTAGTCCCTGATTTTAGAGGGATTGCTTCAAGTTTCTCTCCATTTAGTTTGATGTTGGCTACTGGTTTGCTCTATATTGCTTTTACAATGTTTAGGTGTGGGCCTCGAGTTCCTGATCTTTCCAAAACTTTTACATGAAGGGATGCTGAATAGTGTCAAAGTTTTCTTCATCATCTAATGTGATGGTCATGTGGTTTTGTTCTTTGAGTAAGTTTATGTAGTGGATTATGTTGTTGAATTTCCATGTACTGAACTATCCTTGCCTCCCTGGCATGAAGCCTACTTGAGCATTGTGAATGATCATTGTGATGTGCAATTAGATTCAGTTGGCAAGAATTTTTTTTGAGTATTTTTGCATCAATGTTCATAAGGGAAATTGATCTGAAGTTCTCTTTCTTTGCTTGGTCCTTGTTAGTTTTAGGTATAAGTGTGGCTTCATAGAATGAATTGGGAAGTGTTCCTTCTGTTTCTATTTTGTGGAATAATTTAAAGAGTATTGGTATTAGGTCTTCTTTGAAGGTCTGATGGAATTTTCCACTAAACCCATCTGGTCTTGGGATTTTTTTTTGGTTGGGGGGTTATTAATGTTTGCTTCTATTTCTTCAGAGGTTGTGGGACTGTTTAGATTGTCTATCTGATCCTGTTTTAACTTTGGCACCTGGTGTGTGTCTAGAAAATTGTCCATTTCACCAAGATTTTTGAATTTTGTTGAGTAAAGGCTTTTATATTAGGATCTGATGATTTTTTGAATTTCCAGTTTCTCTTGTTATGTCTTTCTTTTTATTTCTGATTTTATTAATTTGCAAACTACTTATGTGCCCTCTTTTTAGTTTGGCTAAGAGTTTATATATCTTGCTGATTTTCTAAAAGAACCAGTTCCTGGATTTGTTGATTCTTTGTATAGTTCTTTTTATTTCAATTTGGTTGATTTCAGCACTGAGTTTGATTTTTTCCTGCTGTCTACTCCTCTTGGGTGTATTTGCTTCTTTCTGTTCTGATGTATTCAGGTGTGCTCTCAATCTGCCAATGTAAGCTCTCTCCAGTTTCTTTTTGGAAGCACTTAGAGCTATGTGTTTTCCTCTAACCACTGCTTTCATTGTGTCCCATAAGTTTTGGTATGGTGTGTCTTCATTTTCATTAAATTCTAAAAAATTTTAAATTTCTTTCTTCATTTTTTCCTTGACCAAGTTATCATTGAGAGGTCATCTATGGTGATTGAGCGTTTTGCTGGGTATAGTAGGTTTGGCTGGCATTTGTGTTCTCTTAGAATCTGCATGAGATCCGCCCAGGATCTTTGAGCTTTCATAGTCTCTTGTGAAAAGTTTGGTGTAATTCTGATAGGTCTTCCTTTATATGTTACTTGCCCTTTTTCCTCTTACTGCCATAAGTATTCTTTCTTTATTTAGTACATTTGGGGTTTTTATTATTATGTGACGGGAAGTATTTCTGTTTTGGTCCAGTCTGTTTGGAGTTCAGTAGGCTTCTACATGGAGTTCTGTAGGCTTTCTATATTCATGGCCATCTCCCTCTTTAGGTTAGGGAGGTCTTCTTCCATGATTTTGTTGAAGATATTTGCTGGCCCTTTAAGTTTTAAATCTTCACTCTCATCAATGCCTATAATCCTTAGGCTTGACTTTCTCATTGTGTCCTGGATTTCCTGGATGTTTTGGAGCATATATGTTCAGAATTGAGAGTTCATTTTGGTAGATTTTTTTCCTTTTACCAGAATGAAGTGTCCTTACTTATCTTTTTTGACAACTTTTGGTTGAAAACGGATTTTACTAAATATTAGAATGACTATTTAAGCTTATTTCTTCATACCATTTACTTGGAAAATTGTTTTCCAACTTTTTACTCTCAAGTAGCATTTATCTTTGACACTTTATTCTGTATGCAGCAAAATGTTGTGCCATGTTTATGTATCCATTTTGTTACTCTGTATCTTTTTATTGTGGAATTGAGTCCATCGATGCTAAGAGATATTAAGGAAAAGGGACTGTTCCTTCTTGTTATTTGTGTTGTTAGAAGTGGAATTATGTTTGTGTTGCTATCTTCTTTGGGGTTTATTGAAAGAAGATTACTTTTTGCTTTTTCTAGGGTGTAGTTTCCCTCCTTGTCTTGCAGTTTTCCATATTATCCTTTATAGGGCTGGATTTGTGCAAAGATATTGTGTAAACTTATATTTGTCATGAAACATCTTGGTTTCTCTATTTATGGAAATTGAGAGTTTTGCTGGGTATAGTAGCCTGGGCTGGTATTCATGTTTTCTTAGGGTCTGTATGACATCTGTCCAGGATCTTCTTGCGTTCATAGATTCTGGTGAGAAGTCTGGTGTATTTCTGATAGGTCTGCTTTTAAATGTTTCTTGATCTTTTTTCCTTACTCTTTTAATATTTTTTCATTGTTTAGTGTATTTTGTGTTCTGATTATTATATGACAGGATAAATCTCTGTTCTGGTGCAATCTATTTGGAGTTCTGTAGGCCTCTTGCATGTTATGGACATCTATTTCTTTAGATTCAGGGAAGCTTTCTTCTATAATTTTGCTGGAGAATTTACTGGCCCTTTAAGTTGGGAATCTTTGCTCTTGTCTATACCTATTATCCTTAGGTTTGGTGTTCTCATTGTGTCCTGGATTTCCTGGACAGTTTGGGTTAGGAGCTTTTTCATTTTTCATTTTCTTTGATTGTTGTATCAATTTTTTCTATGGTATCTTCTGCACCTGGGATTCTCTCTTCAATCTTTTGTGTTTTGCTGGTGATGCTTGCATTTATGT